>NW_025932318.1:0-214687 GCF_000764305.2 Hyalella azteca | reverse complement strand
GATATAATGTTAGGTCTTGTTTAGGTTTTATGTCTGTCTTTGAATTTTGACTTTTAAAGTGATTTTATTCATTTTTAGTTTAGTCGAACTGATGATGGAGCTGGACTCCGAAACGTTTTCAATATCGATATGGTGAATTTTCTTGGCGTTTTCTTTGCTTTTAAATTCCTTAATACACTGAATAATAAACAGTTAATTTGACTCATTGCTTGCATCTACACTTCCCTAACACTCCACCCGCTACAGCTTGTCAATGCCACACTATAGGAAGAGCTTCAGCCGCCGGTCAGGGTGCTAGGCGTGATAGAGGAGGCTTTATTTTAGCTGTTATGGGAAGGCAGCTCTCAACAGGAGGTGCTCTGTTGGGCTGTTGCAGCTCTCAACAGGAGGTGCTCTGTTGGGCTGTTGCAGCTCTCAACAGGAGGTGCTCTGTTGGGCTGTTGCAGCTCTCAACAGGAGGTACTCTGTTAGGCTGTTGCAGCTCTCAACAGGAGGTACTTTGTTGGGCTGTTGCAGCTCTCAACAGGGAGTACTCTGTTGGGCTGTTGCAGCTCTCAACAGGGGGTTCTCTGTTGGGCTGTTGCAGCACTCAACAGGAGATGCTCTGTTGGGCTGTTGCAGCTCTCAACAGGAGATACTCTGGGCTGTTGCAGCACCCAACAGGAGGTGCTCTGTTGGGCTGTTGCAGCACTCAACAGGAGGTGCTCTGTTAGGCTGTTGCAGCTCTCGACAAGAGGTACTCTGTTGGGCTGTTGCAGCACTTGCAGCGCTCAACAAGAGGTACTCTGTTGGGCTGTTGCAGCTCTCAACAGGAGATGCTCTGTTGGGCTGTTGCAGCGCTCAACAGGAGGTACTCTGTTGGGCTGTTGCAGCACTCAACAGGAGGTACTCTGTTGGGCTGTTGCAACTCTCAACAGGAGGTGCTCTGTTGGGCTGTTGCAGCTCTCAACAGGAGGTGCTCTGTTGGGCTGTTGCAGCACTCAACAGGAGGTGCTCTGTTGGGCTGTTGCAGCACTCAACAGGAGGTACTCTGTTGGGCTGTTGCAGCACTCAACAGGAGGTACTCTGTTGGGCTGTTGCAGCACTCAACAAGAGGTACTCTGTTGGGCTGTTGCAGAACTTATCAGCTACCTTTCATCGCTTATTCACTATTTAATTTTTTGCCTCCATTTCCTTGACTACATACATGTAAGTCTGTCATTAATGCTGTTATTGAAGCTCGATGTACAAACCATGCCACTATGTTAAGTGTGTAAGATATTCCCTCTTAGAATGTGCTATATTCTTAATGGGAAGAAACTCTCTACGGAATTAATGGCTTGATGGTACAGAAAAGAATTATACCTGAGATGTCTGGATACGTTACCTTTGCGGGCGGCATCCATTCGCACGATTCTACATTCGCAATGTTCTGGACGTGTCCTTCTCAGATAGATAATTTTTTCAAAGATATTTTATTTCAATTGCGGCCAATGAGTTAGTCCTAATCTTTCATGCAGGGTTTTAAATCTGCACCAATATTTTGCAGTATTTGCGAAGTTTTTTATTAGCTATCATCATCTATCATTGCAATGAATGATGTTACTGTCATGAAGCCGTACATACAAGTCCACTCCTCATTGCTACACATCTCACTCACGCGTCGATATGTTATGTTTCTGTCGATGAGATCTGGGTTTGCAAGCTACGTTAATGTTGATGTTAAGCCAGCAGCTAGTCTACTTGACAGTATATACTGTATAACTGCTTAAAACCTCAGATGTAAGAGATGTAACTTCATCCATAGGTACGTTACTGTATTTAACTTGAATTTCGTACGTAATTTAACTTGTCATCTTTATTATTTCACTGACTTTCATTTATTTACTAAAAAAATGTTGAATTCAGAATAAATCATCATGTCAGAAATTTTTTCAGCATTATTTTATCTGTTGATTTCCTAGAGCCAGATTATAGAATTTTTTGTCCTTTTTATATTTTCATTCATTGTCGGATTTTGCTAAAAACAAATCCAGCAACTGTTCTTCATTTTATAGACTTTTCTTTCTTATCACCGAATAGGTTTAGGAAGACCGAGTTGAGTTGATGCCACTCTTCAAGTGGCGGATCTTACAGACCGAAAATGGCACGAGTACGATTCGCCACTCAGTGGATACTGCACTTAACTTGCTTCCTGTCACTGAATATCGTATAATTTTGATAGGTACTACAATTTGTATAGTGTGATTTCCACATAACAGCAGATAAGCTTGTTTGACCGCACCAGAAATTTCTGGATGTGTTCGTTTATGAAATGAAGAGCTACCTACTCTTGAACACCGGCGAAATGAGTGGCAGTGACGTGAGTGAAGCATAGACGGTCAGCTAGAGTCTGTTCTGAAAGTTAAGAACCACATGGCACGTTCTTTAGGTGCACTCGATGTAAATTAAGGTGCACCGCAGTGGCTTGCCTTACTTCGGTGCACATGCTGCATTTAGGTGCACTTGATGTAAATTAAGGTGCACCGCAGGGGTTTGTCTTCCTTCGGTGCACATGCTACATTTAGGTGCACTTGATGTAAATTAAGGTGCACCGCAGTGGTTTGTCTTCCTACGGTGCACATGCTACATTTAAGGGGGCACTTGATGTAAATTAAGGTACATCGCAGTGGCTTGCCTTACTTCGGTGCAAATGCTACATTTAGGTGTGCTTGATGTAGATTTAGGTATTATGCAGTGGCCTGACTCCTTCCGGTGCACTGCATGTTGCACGAAAGAGTTTCAATTCAAGGAATTTGATTTTCTTGTCTGCCAGTATTACAACTAAAATACACAAGCAATCATTTTGAACTTTTCACCGCTCATGTCCACATGTCATCTATATTTTGTTGGTTTTATAGTATTGGTATAAGGTAAGCATTTCATATTCATATACTATTGTGCAATTATTTGGGTGCATCTTCCTTCCTAAATTCATATTTTTTTATAAATTCATTAATACAGCTTCTGTGTGCCGCTCCTCTGAATTCATCATAGTTCTTTACCATTCAAGTTGGTTGTTCTATATGCATGGATTCATATCTTGCATGTCAAATTAAGTACAATTAAAACGTTCGTGTGAGGAGATTTTTTCAAACTTTAAAATTTACATTATTTCGCTGCACGTCAACTGCAATATCACAAATTTAAATAACGGTCCTCTGTATTTTATTTATTTTTTTTCTATTGTATATAGCGACAGAAGTTAGACGCACCGAAGTATAATAAAGAACCTATATTTCTGCCGTGCTCAATTCTTCAACTATTCAGGAAGCTTCCACTTCGCAGTGATTAATGTGCCACTTTATATAATTTTCTTCTTGCTGTGAGAATAGCATAGCGAGAAGTGCCTATGATGTCATCCGTAAGATATCCAGAGTAAGCGCTTGCGCTGTTGCTCTGAGGATATCGCAGCAAGATATCGCTCTGAGGATATCGCAGCAAGATATCGCTCTGAGGATATCGCAGCAAGATATCGCTCTGAGGATATCGCAGCAAGATAATCCTGTGATATCCTCCTATTTAGTAAGATATCAGGAGAGCGAGGCTGTACTTCCAGGCACAGAGCATCTCAGATCTCGTCTCATATTTCATGATGCTAAATAAATCATTACCAGCTCAGTATGATTTTCTGTGCTGCTGCATGCGTCATATATTCTTGAAGTTAGTTTGTGATTTAATATTAGAACGCAGTCGATGTAATCGATTTAAAGTCTTGACCAGTTGGGAATTGATTGCCAAAATTATTATCGAGTGAGCAACGCGCACTAAAAATTGAATTTATTTCAATTCCTGGTAAAAATTAATCCGACTATATTTTGAGATTGAATAATTCTCAGATTTTATGCTACATCAAAAGTAGCACCTTTGTCATGCGCTGACGTTAGAGCAGGTGTGAAGACTGATTTAATTAGGAGTCGACGAATTGCTTTTATGATATGAGAAAACTCGAGGTATACTTTTCACGGCTCTTGCAAGCTCCACGCCAAGCGAACTAAAAATGCGAGTGGATTGGGCTCTGTTGGGCTGTTGCAGCTCTCAACAGGAGGTGATCTGTTGGGCTGTTTTTCCTATTCATCAGACGTGTTTTATTTGATGTTTCTATGGATTCAAACATTTGAGTTTTACTGGGCTGGGGAGGTTGACTACAGAAAAAACGTTCTATCACCCTTCAGTTAGCTATACTAGAATATTCTGGATTAAATAATCGAAAATTGAATTGAAAATAAATGAGAAATTCGATGACTCACCTCCGACTTCAAAGCGAGTAGTTGGCATGAAATCCTAACTCCATACTCCACTAGTTTTCGCTTCAACTTGATTAAATTTATCAACTATTGTTTGAATGAGAACTTTTCCAATTATTGATTGAATTCAAATTATGAAATTCATCCCTGATGATATTGATCGCTGACGCTCACGGCCTAAGTCTACGTTAGCACCCGACGGAGCATCGTTGCTTATGTGCATCTTCTGTCCTTCTGTCTTGCCTTGGGTAACATAACCCCCGTGTAATAAACTACGGGGAGTTTCTATAGAGGCTATCAAAAGACGGACCATAAGGATAGCGCGTGACGCCAATCTGTGCTGCGAAGAGCTGTCGTCCTATACCTCTCGGCTTTGTGTGGGGAAAGGCCTGAGTTTTCCATGTGGACATATACACTATCCGAAATCTTGTAGCTCGCTTTCATTTTATCCTAATATTTCATTGAAATAAGCTTTCATTTTCTATATAACGTTTCCTTTGCAGTGGTCTTGCAAGTTATTGCGTGTTATTCTCTGAAATAATAGGTTTGAAATATTACCATTTCGTCTTCTCCCACCTATCAAAGTCTTTCTTTAACCTTTCAATTATCACCATGTGCTGGCTTGTCCACTTTATTTTCACTTATATTAATTAGCCGTACTCTCGGGTGATTATTCTAAGTTATTAAAATTATTTGAGGAATCTATGCATGTGATTTATGCCTATGATTCAGTTTCATCCTCAGGCTCCTCCTTGATGGAGATAGCAGGAAGCCTATCCATCAGACGTTTTACATGTGTTTTTTTTTCAGTATGTAGCCTGTCAAAAGTATTTATGTGAGAATTATAGTTGAAAATAATTTCTGGTTTAGTCTTTTGTTATAGAAAGTAAGCCGAGGCAAACGCTGGGAAAGACCTGATTTTCACTAATTGTTTTCATTTTTTATTGGCCAATTTTTGTTTTCGGATGAACGGTCTAGTTTATTCAAATAACTTTTTCAATAATGAGCGACTCATTCAGAATCAGGATTTGAAACAAAGAAGAAGGAAGACAAGGAAGCTTTGTACAGGACGCGTGTCCATTGTTGTAGTTATTTTTACGCCGTTGTTGACGCGATGTTCGAGACGAACACTTCCTACGGTCGTCAGTTTGTTTACATCTTCGGGATCGTGTGCAAGTTGCTGGTATAAAATGCGGATGCCGCCTTATCCGTGATGACCGCTTCCCAGAAGCATGCAGTTTTAGATTGAAAATTATATTACCGTCTTAATCTGGTTCAAGCAGTAAAATAATTTTAAAAAGATACATATAATTTTTCGAAGTTTGATTTTTGATTTATTATTTTATGTTCTTTAGCGCTAATAACTTGTTTCTATTACGTTTTGTCTCGCTAGCTGTAAAGTAACACGCAGCCATGAGTTACGAGTACATTAAGAGCTTATAGAAGCTTGATGTGCTGTAAGGTTTGATTTTGTGATTTAATATCATCGAAAGATGAATTAAATTAGAATAAAAAATTCCTAGATTGCGATGTAAAGAGTCTAGGCTAGTTTGTTTTATTTTTATGTTAAAAAAGCAAAACTCGAATTTCTACTCAATCAAGTCCCTGAACTTCGATGAACAATTCAATGCATTGTTATATCATACATGCATAATAATGTGTCTTATCTAGGGTTTGTATTATCAAAAACTGACGATATCGTAACTCTGTCAGCCAATCAGTGATAGCTTTTCAAGTTAAACCCACCAATCACGAACAAGATATCGACCGCTACATGTATTTGAGCGCCTACGGCCACTGGAAGACAACAAGCCGTTATAGTATTGCAGTTATCTGGCTGGTCTAAGCCAACGGGAGGCAAAAAGAAGCCTCTTGAATGTATTGTGGGCTTCACTCTAAATGTTTTTCCATCTAAATTCGTGAATGAGCCCGTATACCACGTCCATAAGCTGTATGTGGGAACATCCTCCCCCAATGATTGCTTAATCAGTGCCTATTAAGCTGGAGGAATAATTTTTTTAGATTAAATCGCTGATTGACAGGTAAACATAATTGTAGTTTGTTTAAGGTGAATTGGTTTTATATTTAAGGATTTAGTCTGTAATGCATGCTTTATATCTGTCGACACATGCAACGGTGTACAGAATACAATTATTTTGATTGAACCAAGATAACTGATAGTGCTCGCTATAAAATTGAAAGCTAACTACGTTATTAGCATCATTAATTAAAATAAATAAGTTGTCTGTGCAGCAAGGGAATAAATAAATTTCTTTGAAGCATATAAGCATAAATTTCTTCCATCTTATAATTTTCTCACATCTGACGAAGATCGAATCTCACTCAATTATTTTTAATTGGAATATTAATTAATATTTATTATTAAATAAAAATATACAATGATATACTAATATGTGGCTTAATTTTAGTGATTATCATTCCGAGTTAAAATGGAATCACCGTCTCTTATTACATAGGTCGCCACAGTAGGCTATGATGTAGTACGATACATTCGAATTTTTAAATAGAGTGATTAATTGAAAATCGCGTTAACGGAAATTAATTTAATATCTCGTTCAGACAAGATCAATTTAACAAGAGTTCTGTACCACCTAGGCATCGTAACCTTCGTTTACTTGTAACTTCTTAAGCTATCGGCATTGCGGTTGTAATGCTCATATGAATGATATGATACAGTTTGAATTTGCAGGCAATATCATGAGTTCATTCAAAATTGCTCGTATTAAGTAAGTGCATTTTGTTCTGTCTTAAAATTAATTAAAAACTGAAGAAATATTTGAATAGATACAGATTTTGTAAGTGGGCTAGTGGCAAACAATTTTTTAAGAGTGTTTGCCCAGCAAAACCAGAGTTTTCTAAGCATCATCTCATAGAAAAATTAGCATTCAAGGTATAACTGACACTCGACAAACCGACTTTGCTGTTGATTCGGCTATATTGCTTTATAATTAATTTTAATATTGATATTGTTATAATATTTTGTATAATATCATGTTGCTATATTATTTATGTCTCTACTTCTCACTTGTTAATTGCCAAATTAATTAAAAATTAGCTTCTAACTATAAGTTTAATACATCATGCAAAGTTGTATTATTTTCACGATCTATAAATTATGAACTTCATTTCTGATTAAAGTAACAGATTTTATTTAATTACTCACTCACTCGTTGCATAAGCTGGAATATATCATAATTCATAATTGAAAATATTTTATTTTAAATGTTTAAATAATTCTCTCTCTCTCTTTCTCTCTTATATTTGGTAGCCAAAAATTCAAGCAAAATATAAAAGTTAAGATTGTTTAGTGTGACAAAATCTTCGTAACCTGCATCAGGATAAGGAAACTATTGAATCAAACTATAAAGTGCATTTATCGAATAGTAGCAGGTCAATCCATCATCTAAAGCGAATAGTCTTCTAATTAATGAGGTAGTTTTTTCCGTTTTTATCCTCACTTCATCGATCCGCTTTCTGAAAATTCTCCAACATTACAAGTAAGAGTTGTCAGACTGTAGAAGTAATCAGAAAAGCGCAGCCTTATTTTTTTCCAATTTTCCGCAGTTAAATAATAAAGTAATATATTATTCATCCGATTGACTGTTTCCGGGTCACCTAATTTTGTTAGCATGGAATGAAATTAGTTTTCATTTAATTAAATTTTGTTAATATTATTGAAAAACCCCGAGAAATTCTTTGGCACTCAAGTTTTTTTTTCCGGTTGTCTTTGTTTTCCGATGTCATACGCTAATTTGGCCGGAATGTGAAACTTTTCAAACCATAGGAATTCTAGCATAAGTCTTCATCACTCGACACCGGATGCTGCTTCCGTTATTCAATGGCAGTGATAAATCTACTGATGAAACCTCGTTGACGCTTCACGCGCTATTTACAGGAACGTTGCATCGCTCAGGCTTAGGCATTCAGTGTTTTTCGTAAATGCGTTTAACTTACGCTGGGGAACCACGTTGAAAATTACCGTCATTTTTCCTAATGTCGACTTTTCTACTTTTTCCTATGATGCCTAGATGTGTTTTTATATATCATTCATCATACACTCGCTCTCAGATGCTATTACAGTTGCGACTTCCCGATTCACATCATCATATTTCAATTGATGGTGCTCTAAAAAAAATTATCAACGGGAAAATTCGTAAGAAGCACGTTTTATGTCTATTAAATAAATACGTACCTATAAAACAATACATATGGATAGCTTGTGGAATTTGGCATTTTCCTCTTTAATTGTACTCGATACCCCACCTCATTGAAATTTTGGCCCCCCTCGGAACAAAAAGGTTAGTTATTACTTCTCCTCTGTGTACTGTATGGCTGAGAGTGTAAAATGACGATTAATGCTATTGAGCTCTTATGCTGTAGAGGCCGCCCTTGAGAAGTGCATAAGAAGAACCGTGCTATAGTCCTTTACGGCGCTTTAGCAAGGGGCCTGACCCAAGTGCCTCCAAGTGTATCTACAATGCCTTTATGTACCTGGCAAATCTTTTGCACTTGCAGCCCCTACATGCTATTCGCAATAAAAGCAATTGAGTACGAGTGATCTACATGAAGATGGTTTATGAATGCAAACAACTTGAGTTGCCCTATAGGCATCGTATTCATGATGTGATAAGTAGCCTATGTTTGTTTAATATTAAACCTTGAGCATCAATTACGCATACGTAAGTAGCTGAAGTCGTAAGTGACGAACACTTAGAAAAATGGTCATATTGTCCGAATAGTGACATAATTTTGTACGCACAACAAGAGCAAAGAGATGACGGAGCAATCTTTTTTGCCTTGATGCTGGGCCAATTTGAATCAGGATTACCAACGCAGGGGCAAAATGCTCATCGCTATATTTCGTCTCGCTTAGCTATCTGGGTGTACGGTTGAGGGAAATTTGCATCAAAGATCCCTGAAATATCAATTAAACTGAATAGATTGGACATGAAATTAGTCATTTGAGATGTTCCGATAGCCATATATAGTATAGAAGAATAAGAACTTTCTTACTAGGATTCCTTGGAGTAGAAACCTAACTTATAGATATTTTCATAGCGCGCGTTGTGTCACACGAGAAAATAACTTATTTAATTTATTCGATTTTTTTCGGTTTATTTGAGTGTTAAAGTGGGCATTGTGTTTCTCGTGTGTACTGTGTGAATACATGATAAATGGCTCATGTCTTTATCGCAGTTTAATTATAGCGTGATTTTTGCTCCTGTGCTAATAAGTTGCACAACTATTGTTATTTTACTTTAATATCAGTAGTGCCGGACGAATTTTGCGATTCCCACGTACTGGAGAATATTTAACGAAGAAACAGTTTTGCAGGCATAGTTATTTCGGTTAAATTTTATGCTGTGTTGGGGCAGTGGTTGTGAAACTCGTACATCCAAAAATATTCAATTAACCTCGAATATTATTTATATGCTGTCCGTGCTCGTAGTCCGGCTAAAACAATATACATTTTTTACATGAAAAATTCTATTGTATTGTCTCGGAGCCTTACAAAGTATTAGATGTTTCATATTCCTTAAAATCTGTGATTCACTTATGCGTGCTGAAACATACTTCTGCATATCTCAAGTATACCAAAGGGTATACCTTCGTTTTATTTGTGAGAGTCTGGCTTGTTGCATGTGTGAAACTAAGATATATTTTCCCGTTCAAACGAATATACTGGCATATTTTTCCTCATTTCTTAAATGAAGGGAATTCATTCACTCTCTCAAGATTTACTATGTTTTCGCAACGATGCTGAAGTAGCACACACATTTGGGGTTCATTCGGACCCTCCCCGAGGCAGGCAAACGTCTCTTCCAAACAAACAAGTTCGGCGCGCAATGAACGTGGCGGAGTTCATTGCTATGATGCGCATACTGCATATAAGACTTCTCCTACTGATTTTTAAAGGAATGTTCCGTAACTTTGAAGAGGTAAACATTAAATGAAAGAAATTTGTTCTAAAATGTAGTATTTTTTGCCCATTCGAAAAATGAGAAGTATATGGTCGAATAAAAAATATTATTATTGGATATAGTTACATTATTAGTCGTTTACACGATGAAAGTTTTATCGATGTGAACTGTTTTTATTTCATTTTGATCGATTGAATTGTGGGGCAAACTTTACTTGAGCAGATAGGGAAAAATTTATGAATTGATTCGGTGCTATATATAAATACCATTGTTCAATTTATTTGTCATTAAACAATTTCTTTTGATTAGTCCCATACCGAGCGGCTTGTATATCACGCACATATAGTATTTATAACAAGAGAAATTTTACGGACTTCGGTAAAACGCCTCGCGTCGAGTTCCAATAAAAAAATGTAGTCCAGTTTTATCCCATGTGGAAACGTAACTACCGCAGCCAATTGGTAACAGGTTTATGACTTTCGTGAATGTCGATGACTTGCAGGTCAGACGTGAATGTCTATAACTCTGCAGGTCGGATGTGAATATCTATGACTTGGCAGATCGGTCGTGAATGCCATGAATGTCTATGTAATGTCAGACTGCGCATTCAGCGAATACATAAGTTCCCATTGCCTGAAGTAATTATAAGTTCTATAATCAAGAATTACAGTCCGTCTCGCTGAATATAGTTACAATAATCCTGACCATGCAATTATTGTACGATAACGTGTATTTTACTTTTTATTTTTCTTGTCCGTTATCTATACAATTTTTACTACCGTCACATTTGATATTTTCAACACCTGAGTATCGGCGACTAAATTGAGTTTTCTTAGCGAATCACGGTAAAAATGAATGCATATTTTTTTCCAACGAAATTTGAATTTTTAAAGCTTCTGTAGCCGTTAAGGGACGATGTCATTTACTGATGTCGACACGAGTGACGTGAAGAAATGTATTGCGCCCTCGTTCTATCGATGTTTGTGCTGACTAAACCAGACCATCAAAGTGCTTTTTAATCACAACATGAGTCACGTAAAGGATTTATGCCCTAAGATCTGGACTGGTTCGCGGGCTATCGGGCTCGTCTGGCAACAGGTGTTTCCATGAAAAATGAAATTTCTCTGTCATGATTCCTCATAAGTGTGACTAAATCATGTCACTTTTAGAATAGGACAGGATTTGATATCTGGCTCGTCAATTTTTGACGAGTCAGATGTTGTTGCAAACAGCTTCGTGCTTGCACTTGTACGAACGATAATTAATTTTGTTCTAGCTATCGACCACGGGCGGCCCTTCATGTACGTACATGCAGGAACATTTACGCATTCTGTTCAAGCTATCTATCTCGGGTGGGCCCTGCATTTACAAGCATGAGCATTTATGTGTTCAATTTGAGTTCTCATACTCGGAGGGATCCCTTAGAAGGCAGGCTGGCTTGGGGCGGCACCCTCGTGCTTGCCTTTACTTGAGCCTGCCATACACACGCTGCTTATGCATTGTATGCACGGTACGATCTTCCTGCATGAGTTGTATTTATGCTACAATATATTGTATTGTATTTATGCTACAATATCCCTGCATGTGTTGTATTTATGCTACGATATCTCTGCATATATGTTTAATATATAGCAACAATCTCTCTGCATGTGTCGCATTTATGCTACGATCTCTTTGCTGGAATCGTATCTAGGCTTATACGATCTTTCTGCATGTGTCATGTGCAGGCTACGATCTTCCTGCATGTGTCGTATCCTGGCTACAATATCCCTGCCTATATCGTATCTACGCTACGATATCTCTGCATACAGTATATGTTGTCCTCTGGCAACGATCTCTCTGCATGTGTCGTATTTATGCCATAACGATCTATTTGCTAGAATCATATCCAGGCTTATACGATCTTCCTGCATTAGTCGTTTCCTGGCTACGATCTCCCTAGCTGCATATACCATATTTATGCTCCAATAATTATACATGTGCCGTATTCAGACTATATACGATCTTCTTGCATGTATCGTATCTACGCTGTGACGCATGCATTATTGGTCGTGCTGACTGGCGGGGTAAGTGCCAAATTTGTTTTATGAATTGAAATGCATTCTTATAAAGGCCGGTTTTTGTGCCAGGTATAAATGCTGAAGAACTGAAGGTGTTTGTGATGGTATTGTGGAAAAACGTTTTGCAGATTTCATAGTTTGTTATGTAAGAAGTTTTTGGTGCATCCGATCACACTTACGGCTTATTGACAGTAATTTATTATTTATATGTTCCAAGTGATTTTTTTGTTTCTCCGCAAAAGTATCCATAATTAATTTTGGGCTACTGAAAAACAAACGGCAATACATTTCTGAAAATTTTCGAGCATGAACAGTAGTAAAAGGCTCACATTCCTTCAAAAAACGTATCGGCCCGTATATATATAGCTTCCGTTATCCATCACGTTAGCGGTCTAAAAAACAGCGTAAAATTTTTCGTTTCAGCTCGATAGAGCATTTTCTTTCAGCTTCAAAGCAAATCATTTCATTCTACTATAAAGTGGAGCACATTTTTACCTACGTAGCTGTATTCACAGTCTTCTCTTTAGAATTTTTTACTGCTATCTTCCCTAGAGAAATCATGATGCGCTTCTTTTCTGTACTGTATCTCTTTGTCGTAACCAAACCACTTGATAGCTATTAAACGAATTCCACGAATTCTGTGTATTAATGCAGTGATACACATGCTTTATACATGCTTTATATAAAGAAAACTTGACTAAGTAAAACAATATACATTGTTGCCCATTAATGTTGAAGAACTTTCTTTTTTGAAGTAACTCTTGTCTTCGGCGTTGCCAAATCGGTAAAATGTGCGCTTATAAGCTATATAGCGTGAGCCGAGCGTGCAAAGTAGACGGGGCATCAATTGAGGTTCTGATAGAGCTCCATTGAAGAGAAGGCAAGGCTGTACGTGAAGCTCATACGACTTTATGACTCAGTCCCGTGTGAGTGGCGACCTGAACTGCAGCTTCGCTAGCTTAGCTCTAATCTTGTCCGTGTGTCAGTGGCCGTACATCTAGTGTAGAGTTGTATCGAAAAATTTCATTAATAATGAACGGGATTTACAATTAGACGTATATTATGTTTTGTTTGCAACGTTCTAACCTAATCTGCAAGCTTGGTAGCTCAGCTCTTCACTAACCGAGCATTATTATTGGCCTAAAGTGTAGAGTTTGTATCAAAACTTTGAATGCTTTAATTTGACTAAAGAGCATGTTTTGCATTTAGACGTATGTTATTCTTTAGTTTTAGCCTTGAATTTGAATGTTATGCGAGAATTATGTGGTTGCGTCACTGACTAAGAAGTTTTCTATTTGCGGTGGAAAATAATAATAGTATTTCCTATGTTAAAACAGACTTTTTCTATAAATTGTTCGCCCTGTGAATGGATTATTTCCGAAACCTCGCTGAACATGGAAACGAATTAGGGATAATATCTGGCAACTGAAGCGAGCTGTGCTATCGCTTGACAACATAACAAAGAAAGAAGATTTTTTGCCTCTCGGTGACGTCCAATCTGTTGGGCACAAAGAAGAAAAAACGAAGAGGTTCTCGACAGAGTAAGTTTTTGGTGTCGATCAGGCTTTCTTGAAGGATTTTTCTCCCATCACATCAAATCTAGCTATGTAATTTTTTACGAGGTAGTAATTTGTATCGTAATTTAAAATAGAATTTCGATCTTAATATGTACGTCGAAGCGAGATGGCGCGTCATTGCTAACGATATTAAAGGATATTGATAGTAAAATCTATCAATGTTTTTGCTACACATTTTATCGTGACTAGTTTCATTCCCTGGTGATTAAGTATCGTAGATATATTCAAAGGACATGAAAAGGTAGATGTTCTATGTAAAAAGGCCTGCTTGTTCTCTTCTTCATCTTCATAATGAAAACCTAGCTTATGTTACCGAATGGACTGATTTGATTGCGCATCCTTTGCTTACCGGGAACTTGGATCAAATGTTCGCTGGACAAGAGCATGATAACCAGATTTCATTGTGGTCACCGTTGACTTATTATCTCGCGACATTGTTTAGGTTGCACGCTCGTTCAGTTTTTTAGTGCAGGCAACTTTACTCTGATCTCCAGTATACACTTTACTTACTTTTGTACACTTTTTGGTTTCTGACTGTTTTTTCGTAAATTATATTGCAACAGTGAAGTTACAAAATTCGTCGACTTGCTAATTAAAAATTAAGGTACTCATTGAACCAAAATTACATCGATGGTACACAACTTTCGTTGGTTTCGTACACAACGAAATGTGATGTTATTGGATCCTTTTTCCGGACAAAATAAATGTTAGATAATTACTAAAATTGACTGCTCCAAATTCGTGGAATAGCCTTCATTATTTGAGCTATTGAAATTGCCAAGTTTCAATATTTTTTTCAGATAATATTTGACTTCCCAAAAATATTAAAGGATATTGATAATATCCGTTGGACATTTTTCAAGTTCAATCCGGTGGACATTTTTCAAGGAAAGACTGCTCCAAATTCGTGGAATAGCCTTCATTATTTGAGCTTTTGAAATTGCCAAGTTTCAATATTTTTTTCAGATAATATTTGACTTCCCAAAAATTATGTTTATGCCCAATAATTTTATTTTTAGCTGGCATGTATTGTTTTACGTGTAAAATCAAGAGTTTTTTTTAAATAAACTGGCGAACTAGACATTTAATGTACGGCATACGTCAGCACGTGCACCTGCGGTTTGTAATACAAACCCGTTGTTGCTCAAATTCAAGATTCATTCATCACATCGAATGCTGGGCTAATGAACCATGTGAATGACTTCAGGATACACACATCTTTGTTCAAGCTGATGTTTTATTTGTGCTTTACTACAAGTATATAGTTATACTGGCTGATGAAAAGGAATTAACTCATTCATCGTTTAATCCGGCGGACATTTTTTAAGGAAAGACTCGAATTCGGACTTGTGATCTGATGAGCCGAAATTTGATTTGGTTAGTAATCAGATTTAAATTAATATGAGCAAAAGAAGCAGTGTGTCTTAATGTTTTTTCACCGAGCCCTCGTTTGGGTCTGTCTTATAATTGTAATAACTGCTTTATGTTTTGTGATAGTTGGCCCTGGCCTTGAGCGTGGATCGTAATTGCCGCACCAAGCGCTTTTTTTTACAACTTCCACCGCTGCAGCTGCATTCGGGTCCATTTTGGACTCTATATACGCGTTGAATAAAGAAATGTGTTATCATTATCATAATTAGGTTTTTACAAGCTCGTAATTGTTTTGACGGGCTCTTTTCGTTCTCTCTCAACCTATGCAGCTGCTTCGTGGCAAATTCGTTTGAAGAAAATATTATCATTAAATAGAATTAATCGTGTTTCCGGTTATTAGGTTTCGAGATGAAATGCACAAATAGTGTATTGATAGATACTACTTAATCCACAATTTTTTCGTTCGTTTTGAAGGTTTTCAATGAGAAGTACGGTTTCTTTTATAATCATTATATTTTTGCTGACGTTGATAGGTTGAACAGCGGAAAAGATAATTGTACATGAAATAAATTATTTCTGCTTTAATCGGATTTGCATAAACAATAGGATACCATATGATACGAATGAATACCCTTGTAGATGGTTATATGAAGTCACTCAAATGAGGTTGGTTCGATTGATATAGAAGCTGGTCTTTATTTATATATACCGGTATTATAAATTATATATTATTTATATATTATAAGTGTCGAGACGTATGCCTAAAAATTGTGTCGAGTTGATAGAGTGAATAGAGTGCACATCCGTTAAAAAAATTTCAGCCATGATAAAGCATCAAAATCGATATGGCTTAGTTATAATAATAATTCATGTTTAAATGGTTAATTTTTTATGCTCATTCTATTGTACTTGTGAATGACAACCAATCATCAGGAGTAATTTATTTACCTTTATTGTATTCTCCTCGCAGGATCAGGCAGCAAAGGCGTCATCGTTAACGGCAGTCGGAGCAGCTCCCCTGCGGCAGTTACATCGTCTATTCCTCCACCTAGAAGCTCCCACCACGGCAGGTGCGTCGATTTTCACACATTATAATATAATATAATAATAATAACAAGAATAATAATAGCGGTTTCAGCGTTTATTAGGCCGTAGGCGTGTTGCCGATTCTTAACATTGCAGAACACTCGCAGCTTGTTGCGGTCTCTAACTCACAACTCACTGCTACAATTCTGCTGTGCTTAACCGCCCGGCCTTCAGAAAACTTCAGCCCCCATCATTATAGTGGCTAATCCATCATGCTCATTAGTGATATGAATGAGTATTATGAATCTTTAACATTAGAAATGCAGATTTATAAATGCGAGGTATGAATGTAGCTTAAGTACGTGTTAGATAAATTTTCAAATTTTTGTGAGATCAATCTAAGCACAATTTTTGTTGCATGAATTTTAAGTTCGGAAACATACCTGAAAAAATGCGAACCTACGTTTTTTGGCAATATAAGGATCATTCTCCGACTAAATTCTGGCTTCTGAAAGTCATGAACGTCATTCGGATTTAGGGCTTATGTGAAAATTTGCCCGTGCTCACGGTCGGCAATTTTTGACTCGTCTCATAATCCACAACAAATAAGCCAATTTCTGTGGTGTTGTAAGTGTAGGCAGTCACATAACGATGCAACATCATACCTCATACGTCATTTAATCCCAACTTTCCCTCAATAATTTGATGAGTTTAATGGCCATAATTCCTGACTACATCTGTTGCACAATTTTTCATATGTTCTTAAGATTCAGTAAGTAAATTATTGTTTCTCTAACTGAAACCGTTTTGCAAGAACGAAACGCGTCTCAAAAATAAACAGCAACAACTATTTATAAATTAGAAATAGCAACAGCTATTTATAAATATAAATAAATAGCTATTTATAATTTATGAATAGCAACAGCTATTTATAAATTATTAATAACATCAGCTATTCATTAATTATAAATACCAACCGCTATTTACAAATCTTCCTTGGTGTTAGACATTTAATTTGCGGGTACAGGTAGTATTTACTTTAAATGTTATATTTATTCAGAGGCCCGCAAAAGAAAACTTTCGAGATGGTAAATAGCTTCCTTTGGAGCTCATGTTTGGTATTTCTGGACTGTCCAAACATTTGGCCTCAGAGGAACGATTGTTTTTCAGCTCTCTCGTCTCTCCTTTCATCGCTATAATGGTTTGCTACATACTCGAACTTGGCTCGATCATAAGTATTTTTTTTGGGACATAGTGCATAATTTCTGGAAAATGTAGCTGATATCAACATTAATTACTAAAATTTCAATCAATTCATCTAAATAATAATACCCGGAAAATAATCCCATTTGTATTAGTCCTATCGTGAATTTGATTCTGGATAAAGTGCACATCCATTAAAATTTTTCAGCCATGATAAATCGTAAACGTCGATATGGCTTAGTTATAATAACTGGCTAAATTGTCCCTTTTTAGCGCATTTTCTCATTTATGGAAAAAACGCACTAGTGTGCTCGCCATGTCCGTCTGTCTGTCCGTCCGTGACCTCAAGTTTTCGTCGACGAGAAAATGCGCTCTCTGTCACTCACTGCAGTGAGTACTGAGTTATATTTTTTTATGCTCATTCTCTTGTACTTGTGAATGACAGCCAATCATCTGTATTTATTTATTTACCATTCTAAACTTCTGGCAGCGAATACAATCGTAGAGAAATCCGCGCGTGTTATCTAGAGAGTGGAAAGTCTTCCTCGTAAATATAACGAAGTGTTTTGCCGCGCGTGTTGCTTCTATACAACTGCTGCATATCGCTGCCATACGCGTGATGCGCAGCTGGCTGTTATATATATTATACCTCTGGCACGCAGCTGGCTACTATACGTGTGGTGCGCTATTATACGCAACTCGCTACTATACGTGTGGTGCGCAGCTGGCTACTATACGTGTGGTGCGCTATTATACACAGCTGGCTACTATATGTGTGGTGCGCAGCTGGCTACTATACGTGTGGCGCGCTATTATACGCAGCTGGCTACTATACGTGCAGTACGCAGCTGGCTACTAAACGTGTGGTGCGCAGTTGGCTACTATACGTGTGGTGCGCAGCTGGCTACTATACGTGTGGTGCGCAGCTGGCTACTATACGTGTGGTACGCTATTATACGCAGCTGGCTACTATACGTGTGGTGCGCTATTATACGCAGCTGGCTACTATACGTGTGGTGCGCTATTATACGCAGTTGGCTACTATACGTGTGGTGCGCTATTATACGCAGCTGGCTACTATACGTGTGGTGCGCTATTATACGCAGCTGGCTACTACACGTGTGGTGCGCAGCTGGCTACTACACGTGTGGTGCGCTATTATACGCAGCTGGTGCACGGAGCTATCCTACACACACGTCTTCCTCTCGTCTCTCAGTGAGAGCTGAGCGCCGGTTTCCTGTCTGCCAGACCATCGGGATCCTGCATGTGTAGGACTTCTTTGTTCGTTCAGTCATTATACTGTATATAGGAGCAAAATAGATCAATGCTACGGTATCGTCAAGAAATATCAACGCACAGAATAAGAATCAGGAAAGTGATCGCCGCTAATTACCTAAATAAATTAATACCCTTTTACTGTGAGTATCTTTTTAAGAATTTTGATCTGAAATCCAGGCTCAAATTTATATTCATACAATTTTATAGGCCTTAAAGACATCCATATAGATATCTATAGTTAGATATTGCAATGTGATTGCGTTCTCCTGCTTTTTAGCGCATTTTCTCATTTATGGAAAAAATGCACTATTGTGCTCGCCATGTCCGTCTGTCCGTCCGTCCGTCTATCTGTCTGTCTGTCTGTCCGTCCGTCCGTGACTTCACGTTTTCGTCGACGAGAAAATGCGCTCTCTGTCACTCACTGCAGTGAGTACTGAGTTATATTTTTGCTCTGTGTGCACTGCACGTAATTGGTCATCCTGAGACTTGGCCCAGGAAACGCTCCTGATCACATGTGCCTGCTGTAGGACAGGCGATATTGGACGCTTTATCGTTATTATCTAAGAAGACTACAATCAATGTGTTTAATCGCCTAATAAAAAACAATACATAAAAATTGTTCACATCGCAACAATTAACTTCAAGTTGGACTTCAATTTTCACCTCGTAAAATTGATAAATTTCTCTCAGTAGTGTGATTGGATTGTAATATTTGGCATTTTTTGTGCTTATTTTGAATTGCATTGCAAAAGGTATAGCATAGTCGAAAGATTATCTTTTGGTTAAGTGAAAATTGGCCACATCACTTCCTGGTAAATGCGCAATCTTATCAAAAATATGAGATCTAACAAAGTAATATTTGATTTATGCTAACAGCTTCACAAAGCTTCGCAATTTCTATGCAAAGCGCTGTACTACAAGAAGGTGCCTCAACCTTTTTAAGTCAGTGTTTATGTCGCGTGCACTAATAAGAATAAGATTTTATTGTTGAAAAATGCAATGAAAAATTAGCTTCATTGTTCACCCGCATTGTTAACTATTTCTATTTAAAATTTGGATGACTAGCGTTTGGTATATTATTTACCAAACATTATAACATAAGACTGAATTGAAATAAATGATCCTCCGTACGTTGTATGAGAAACTTGATCATTTTAGTCGCTAACCTCAACCATACTTCATGAACTGGAACGATCTGACTTTATACCGGCGTTTCACTGAGCCATCTCTGCTCATTAAGTACAATTTTTCGAAATGCTCTGTCGAAATTTTCAAGCCTGTATGAAGTTTTGTACGTCCACGAGATAAGATCCTGTATAGTAACGAATGACCGTGAAAATTTCTCGAGAATTTATCCGTGGCGCTGGTGCTCTCACTCAGATAAATAAATGAGATTTTGTCCGAATAGAAATGCACTTCTGCCCAAATTGTGTGGGTCATCCCTAAACATCAGGCCTTGCAAATGAGTGTATCAGTGCTACGCCACACGTGTGCTGTGGGTAAGAAGGTGTCAAGTGTGTCAATATTTGGATAATATAAACCATTAATTTTTCTCAGTGAAGGCATCAGGCTCCAGCTGAGACTGGCTCTCAGTGTCAAGGCTAACTAGTACTGCGCTGAGCCGCCGTATGATCGCATTATGAACAGTTCTTTTTTGCCGTATAAATGGCACCAAAACATGTATTTTATCAAAAACTAATTTACAGCTGTTTGGTTTCGTAAATTTCAATCGGATTGACGAAACCACGTTGTCTTGTTGACTTTTCCAGGCTTAGCACTGTCACGTTTTGGAGATATTTTTTTAATGATAACATTAGGTTTGATTTACTGTACATTTCATTTCTTTATATCACCCTATCTTTGATCAGTTTCTTTGAGAAATAATCTGAGTTCTTTGAAGTCATGTGTAATGAGATATTTCTTGATTGCGAATTTTCTTCATTAGCCTGATGGCCATATACTTTAATAGATTGCATTATATCGTTATCGAGGGTTTCCATATATAGTCAATGAACTTCACTTTGGATATAAGGCCAGGTCGATCTATCGTGACCTTTAGATTCCTCCAACGAACGATCGATTCCTTCAATGTGTTATTCATTACACGTATTTGGTCTCTTTTTAGAAGGCTAATAGTATTTTAATCAAGTATTGAACTTTTTAAAAGGTCACAAAACTAAGGCACGCTGAAATAAAGGTTGCTGTCCGTAATTAACCTTGACATTTGTTAAGTGAATAACTATGAGGCTCGTCCTCGTTTCTGACTCTTTTAGGATTCAATGAAATCAGTTTCATCACACTTCGTTGGGGGGAAAGTAACTAGTATCAAAAATTAATATCAGATTATTTAATTTTAGATGTTTTATTTATTCATGGTGTAGTACTACGATATTATATATATTTTACACACCAGACGCATCATTGTTTTCGTAAAATAATACAATAAAATAACAATAATAAACTCGCCTATGATTGAAGTTGCTCGTTTTCAAAGTTTTCGTTCGAATATAGGGCTTTTAAAAGGCTCTATACATAGCAATGTTCTTGAATATTGTGCACCTGTCGATGCATTATTGCAATAATCATTACAATAATATACTGAGTTCATAATACAATACAACACGATAAACCTATTTATATTAAAGTTGCACGGGTTACGTATTTTGTTTAGAATAATATGCTTCCAAGCAGCTGAAACTGGTATTTGAAAATCTGCTGAAACTCACTTTTGTTGTCAAACCACATCATCAAATCCTCATCACAGTACACAGGTGTGGCAAGTAAAGTAACCCGATATGGTCGAGTGAAGCCAACATCTTTTAAAGAGCCACTGCAGTTTTTGTTCGCTACTTTCTTCTCCGATGCAATTCCCTAAATACTTGCCAGACTTTTGACCTCTTGCTCTGGCAAACCACGTGATGCGGCACTCCTGTCCTTAATGGAAATCATCGGCGTTTTAAGGACGGCCGTATATAGAAGCCGGTGAATGGCCGGTGATTGTTCACGACGGATTTTCAATCGCAAGCATGAGCGGTAGCTCCTCTATTCATGACTCGCTGTCTCATCAATTCTAATGCAAGTCATTTTATCGATTGTTTATCGCGCATATTTTTCTAAGATACTGAAGGACGTCAAGTTAGGGCTTTTTCAAGAATGTTGTTTGTACTTCGTTATTCTTAAGCGAAAAAGTTCCTTAATTTTTTACAAATGAATTAAAATCAGGAGGAAATTTTTCAAAAATAACCATGAGACTTCCACTTAATTAAACGTCACAGAAACCTCATATGATATAACATACTACGATACCTTGAATATACTCAAGATATGCGTTTTGTACGTTAGTGGCATATGAACGGCCTATAATGTGAAATTTTCATTATTTAAACATGGGTTCCACCATTAATCGGAATTTCAATATACCACGACGTTCGGAATATTTATTATCAAGTAAGTAAAGGTCAAAATGTTTAAATTAGTTTCTCAGTAATTACAGTTATAATTTTCGAACTATTACCACACTACCCTTGATTTGTTAATTGGAATTAGACATTTTGTCTAATTTGTAAAGCTAATATGAAATGTACACATTTTCAATTTTCTATTAGAACCTCCTCCGAATTCGATTTATTTTCATCCACATCATACTGTGGTTGCAGCGCGATGAAATTCAGTTTTTAAATTATAAGTAGAATATGAAAAATCAATGAGTGCGCCATTACACCGGGCTAAAATGGGTCACGATGACCCAGACCAGGACAATAACTGCATCGCCATTCGTATAAGATCTCACTAATTTCTCTGAGTGTATATACCGGCAGTAGAAAACCCGTAATGGGCTGCTCGCCTACCGAATTTTTCTCTTCCAATTTTTTCGTTTTTTGAGCGGTCGTTTCCGAGGCTCAAGGCAGTTCCCAGACAGGCGGGTGCCTCTAGCTGGGCGCCTCGGGCGCTGTGGTTCCGTCGCATCACTCGAGCGCCTGCTCTGGTATCTATTTTCTTTTAGTTTGAATCTTAATCGCATTGATGTATATTGTTTCAGCGATTATCTTATTCATTTCGTTTGAATCTTGATCGCATTGTTGTATATTGTTTCAATGATTTATATAATAATCTATAATAATAGTGTATATTTGAAATTTTATAATAATAGTGTAGCTGAATAATTCACGCATCTCGCATAGATTCTGCTCTGCCACGTGTCATTTATATATAGTTTTGACGCCGTCCTCTATGGTGAAGCGTAGAAACGCTTAGCGTTAATTCGCTATCTTGATTGAATTATACTGTACTAGGAACCTAAGGTTTAATATTATAATTAGATCCTTACATTCACTTTCAGTCGAATGCATATTATTTGCAACGCGTTGATAGGGTATTGACGAATATGTATTTCCATCTGCTGTGAATTAGAGCTGTGTCCGCTTAACCGGCAAAGTCAGTAAAACGTGACTTTACTTCAAAGTTAATAAAAAATATAACTCAGTACTCACTGCGGTGAGTGACAGAGAGCGTATTTTCTCGTCGACGAAAACTTGAGGTCACGGACAGACGGACGGACAGACAGACAGACAAACGGACGGACGGACGGACATGGCGAGCACAATCGTGCATTTTTTCCATAAATGAGAAAATGCGCTAAAAAGAGAAGACCATCGTTATGATGGTACGTGACCAACCATATGCTGAAAAAGAGAGGTTGCATGTTATCCTTTAAGATTTCCTATGTCCTTTAGTACAAACTTTTCCTTGTCAGTCCATGCTGCTGGACCCCTTTTCCTATATATTGTTTTGAACGTGAAGTTATATATAACTGTTGAAAGAATGAGGCTGTCATCTAAAAATTTGCACGTTCATTTTTAACTCAGTTCCTTTATTCAAGCATTTTCTAAAAAATTTTTTTATTTGACGGTAATAGTTTTTTAACAAAGTGTCATTCAAATTGAATATAACTGGTTTATAAAGTTCCACTATAGGTCCTGCTAACCGCATAAAGCATTGCTCCGCGTGTCTGCACATAACATATCCGTCATTACAGGAATGCAGTGATGTCATCTTGACGTCATCTTATCCTTTGTTAGGATTACTTTGTTCATTGCTGAATTCATCCGTGAATAAACCCGTAATCGCACTATTTCTTTCATTGTTTAAGGCACAAGGTCGAGGACACAATGTTTGTGCGAACGGTTGTACCTCTACTGTCGTAATTGACTTGACTTCTTATTGAATTTCCATTTTTTATTACATAAAAATTTTATGGCTTTTTTTTTGTGGTTGTGGAATTCAATTTTCATGTTTCTATGTAGTTCAACATGCCTTGGGTTCCTGCAGTCTGCAAAGGAGCTGTTGTAATTAAATCATTATCGCCTCAATAGTTTACAAGTTAAATTGTTGCATTTAGGTGTCGAGACTTCTCGTGTCTACTAAAAAAAAAACAAGGTTAAGCGTGTGTTGTGAAATCATCCTTAAGACCGACAGTAAGCTTTGTTTATGTCAATTTTCCAAATATCTATTTCAACATTATATCTATACATAATTATATTTTGGAGCATATAAAATAGAGAAATCATTAACTGGAGACCAAGCCTTCGATTAGTTCAGTAACTTCAGTACTTCACTCTTCAGTCTCTTCAGTCTTCACTGTTCAGTTCAGTCTTCAGTAACGCGTCGGCGGTCGTGTGGAGTGTGTGCGCGTCGCTCTGCTGTTCCGTTGACTTGTACCGGGGAAATTTGCTGCGTCAGACATCCTTGTGAAGGTTGCTTGTGCATTGACAGCGTTTCGCCTGAAGTCACTTCCTCACTCTTCGCGTTGACGTTGCTTTCATTAATTTTTGATCTTTTACGTTGTTTAAAGCTTTTTTCTATCGTATATATAGATGTGTTATTATCTTATGATTGAAATTAATCAGTGTGTCCCGTGAGGAAAATAGTAATTGCGTTTGTGGTCACTCAATTTTGTGTATGAAATGCTCACAATCGAGTCAATGTTGGTGAAATGATAAGAAAAATTTAGTGATTTTCTGTGCCTGTGGTCGGTACTATCTGGAACTAAAAGAAGTTCACACGTTGGAATGTCTCTTCTTTCCTGTTTACTGTTAATGAAACATTCATTTGCTCCTGCAAGATTAGTGATAATAAAAGTCATTCGGCATTGAACTCGGTTGACTTGTTCTTTTTTTTTTTTGTCCCTGCGGTACTCAAATGATTATTTTTACGACAAGATGGCTAATGCCCGTGCCACGACTGTCATTAGCTGCGATGACTGTAATTGTGACGGGTGTGACTGTCAACACGTCCTGTCTATCGTTTTCATTTTTAGTTTTTGTCTTGTGTCTGTCTTATCGTCTTTATTTTCGCTCCAATAATTTTGTTGCTCTTTAATTTTGTTCTAATTTTCTGAAGTTTCTTTAAGTCAAAATTCGGGGATTTCAAGTGCGAATTTTTTCGACGTTTCAAAAAACAAAGATTGAACTCCAAGTTGAAGTGGCTTTATCAATTTGTTGCTTCTCACTGGTAAATGTTGACCTGTTTAGAGTTTGTTATATTTCGTCCGACCATGAAAAAGGTTTTTTGATTAAAAGTTTCATATGGGGAATTTTGACCTATTGCAATGTTATGCTCGTCCTAATAATTTTTTTTCACGGAATACATCGCACATCAATTAGTGTCTTTATTTTAAGTTTCCCGCTTACGAGATCTCTAATCGGCTCAGGCCTTTTCAGAGCGCCTTTTTCTGTCATAGATTTTTAATAAGATAAATTCAATTATTTTTCATTTATAACTTATCAATTATTATATATTACTTCTTTTAAATAGTAATGAAAATTATTTTGTGGGTAATCATATGACACTAGCGGACATCTTTTTTCTTTTAGCGGACATCATTTTTTTTTCTTGATCCATCTTTTTTCTTGATGAATTTATGCTAGCCAGAACTGGTCTTCGCTTATCCTGCTTGATGATCAAGTCTCAATTTTAACCCTAGAACCCTCGCCCTTTCGGCGTCACGCAAATATTTTTCTACCTGTAAATATTTGTGTCTCTCGCCCCGTAGTCGTGACTGCTTCTGCCACGTCGTTTATCATCCACAAACATGACTGTTAGACGTCGACGCGCTTTGTTTTTTTTAAATGATATTAAATGATATGATATATGAACTTAATGTTGTGCTGTACTTGTAATTTAAATGACATGCTCTCTATAATAAGTGAACTTAATTTTGTGCTGTACTTGTAATTGCCTTCTTATTTACTCGTGTAAGCTAATAATATTTTTTAATATTGATGAATATTTTTAATTCGCATGATTAGCATTAATAATTTTGTAACATTATTTACGTAAAAATCTATCATAAACATGTCTTTTAGACTAGATAGGACCAGACTCTGGTAGCTGAAATTACTTCTGCACAAATGTTTCCATTCCATAATGGTTATGAAACGTGCTCACTACCGCCAAGAAAAATTTGCTCTATTATTCAAACTAAGTTTCATTATCAATGTTGCAGTTTCTACTCTAAAGATTATTTGGCCACTTATCATGATCGCGCGCTGGGATT
The DNA here is from genome assembly GCF_000764305.2 of Hyalella azteca. NCBI lineage: Eukaryota > Metazoa > Arthropoda > Malacostraca > Amphipoda > Hyalellidae > Hyalella > Hyalella azteca. Next base: position 188,410 of record NW_025932318.1, on the reverse strand, counting down.
ATCGTTAGAATTTAATCGGTTATCGCTAGAATATCTTCAGTTATCGCTAGAATATCTTCAGTTATCGTTAGAATATTATCAGCCATCGTTAGAATATCATCAGTTATCGTTAGAATATCAACAATTATCGTTAAAATATTATCAGTTATCGTTAGAATATCATCAGTTATCGTTAGAATATCATCAGTTATCGTTAGAATATCAACAGTTATCGTTAGAATATCAACAGTTATCGTTAGAGTATCAACAGTTATCGTTAGAATATCACCAGTTATCGTTATCGATAGCACCAGTTAACGTTAGATAATTCAGCCGTTCCAACAACCGCTATATATAGTGAGAACTTCATTAAGTAGTATTTGGTAATCTTTTGCGCCTCTGTGGGATCTTTGGAAAGCGTCATTCAAAATAAGTCAGTTAAAAATTTGAATGGTGCCAAAATTCTTTATCGAAACCACTAAAGTATTTTCAGAAATCAAGTAAAATTCAGAGACGCCTAATTCATTAATGTTTTGGCGAAAATACTTTTTGAAATGAATTGTTCATGTTATGTTATTTCAAATTTGTGGCAATGTTGTATTGTAGGGTTTATAAAGGATTTTCTCCCCATACGATAACAACTCTGGCCTTGGAATATCTCATTTGGACGACTGTTAATTAGTATGGAAGTGGATTTGTGGATAGTGGATACGTGGTTATCTCGTGCTGCGATATCTTAACTGTAATCTCGTTGTTAGGGCTGTCCGCACTGTATATCCAGCAAGAGTTTTCAATAAAGGCTCTGAACTTGACAAAAGCCATCATGTTTTAGCTGTAGTTGTGGAAAGGGAAAAGTAGTGTTGATAAAAGTTTAATTGAAATATTTTTGGGACCTTCTATGACACTTTTGATGCAATCTCTGGATTTAATTTTTTTGAAAAAGAGTGACGAAATCGGGACACAATTCAAGAGTAATTTATAACGAATCAGTAATCGAAATTATTAATTGTGCTTTATTCAGTAATGCGGTAATTATCCGTTAATTAATAGCTTTGGCGATTATTATCCTTTGAAGGCTTGGTTTTCCTAATTTTCAACTTATGCCTCTGACGTCGAAAATGCAGTGAAATGAATGCTCGATTATTCTTATTTTCAAGAATGCCTTCAGTGTGATGAAATTCCTCTGACGTGAAAAGGCTTGATTATTCGCATTTTACATGAATGTATAAACTAACGTTAAAAATACATTGAAGTGAAGGCTCGTGAACAGTGAAAGTCCTTCGACGATGCTAGTGTCACCTGATGACGATGTTTAGGTGTTAAAACTCAAATCTTATAATCCGATTAATTATTGTAAAACATCACGATGACAGTTGAACAGTGGAAAAATAAACCATTTCAAAGGTGAGTATTGTCATCTTCAATATTTCACTAGAATAATTTTTTTGCACTGTGAACTGATATCCTACTAATTGAATTATGAGCTCACTATTCCTAAATTTTCTCTACGAAAGTTAGCCACGCTTTAAGTCGTCGAGAAGGGGAATTTAAAGGTTGTTGACTGTAGCTCCCGTAAGCCATTGCATTATGTTATAATTTTTTGGAGAAAAAGCATCATCATTCCTTCACTTTTATATTACTTCGTAAGACCTCGATATTTCTGTTATTATCCTTGGCTTTGAACTGCTGCAAATTTCAATCTTGATATTTCGCTTACTACCATGGAGTAGCATAACTGTGTTGCTACTTCCACCCACAATATTTAATTGATGGCATCAATTGGCATGCCATAAAGTATTTCATTTGCATGCAACTTCTGCCGTTCGCGCTGTAAGTTCTACCACTCATTGGTCATATTGTCTAAAGAGTGACATTTTGTGTGCGTGATACACTGATACACCCCAGTGCCGGGCCAAATCGGGCTCGGATGACCCACACAAGAGCAAGAATTAGACGGTTATTTGGACAAAGTCCCACTCATTTCTCCGGGTTGCGAGATGACCCACACAAGAGCAAGAAGTGGATGGTTATTTGGACAAAGTCCCACTCATTTCTCTGAGTTACGAGACATTTCGTCATCCGCTGAGTGTAGCAATTGCACGTCAGGCAAATTACGGAGCCTGCGACGCGGTGTCATCCGGCCGCAGCGTCGCTCATGCGCATTGCGTGGCTGTTATTGCAGTGTGCTGCTTTTCGTATAACGGAATGGGTTTCTAGGAAACTTTTTTCCTGTTTTGGGAGCATATACTGCAAGATATTTCAAAGTTATTGAATTTTATTGATGTGTTGATAAATGAATTGAACTTCGTATAACTGAGTGGGTTTTCTAGGAAACTTTTTTCCTGTTTTGGGAGCATTTACTGCAGAGTATTTTGAAGTTATTGAATTTTATGGATGGGATAATAAATGAATTGAACAGTCCAAATTACGATGCATTTTTTGCACCTATGAGGGTCATATTGAACTAGTATGGCGGAATGAAAGGGCGCATAAATGTTACGTGATGGAAGTGTGTCACTATTTGGATAATTCCAGTCGTTTTCTATTCAGTTCCATTTAGATATTTCCAGTTGTTTTGTGAGGGTACCCACTAACTGGAAAGAACGAGCGACGTTCTCTGCGAGCTTTGTTCTTCCCGCTTCCGTAGTGTAGTCTTTTGTTCCGAATCGATCTGGTCTATCATTGGTTTAATTCAACTCTACTATATAATTTATACATTTAAATTAAAATTAATCTTGCGCGTATATCGTTCATGATATTTACTCGTTATGCTATGCGACGTTCATGTCCAGCGCTCCGCGTAACAATTTTTACTTGTCTACTTATCAAATTAATCTCCCGGAAATTTTATATTCTGTTGATGTTTCTACTGACACAATAGGTAAACTTTTCGGATTTTTTTTTTGTGTTTTGCGACTTTTCGAATATCACTGGACGACGCAGTTGTACCATCTTTATTAGATGCAGCTTGCTTTAATTTATATATCTTTGAACACACTATGCCGCTGCATGTTTTTTATTGAATTAACTCTCAGAATTTTTTTAAATTCAATATTTTAACTGTTTATTATTATTAGAGGTATTATTATTTGAGAAAACGTTTTCGCTTCCTCGTGCCGTTCCAAGTTTATATATTTAAATTATTCTTAATCCTCAACGAGCGTTATTCAAGTGAATTTCTAAACCGAACGATGAGCTACCAGGTATCATTTGCCCCTCAAGGATGTTATTACATAACAAAGAGAACGTTTCACAGCGCAGGGGAGTTACGGTCAAAAGTTCCTGCAACTTCCATGCAACAATGGAGTGTGTTTCCGGCTAACGCCGTGCATATGCATCGCAGTGCTGCATTTACGTTATTATAATGTCACTCTTAACCTATAACGTAGTAGTTCTCGATCTATATAACGGTGTCACTCTAGACCTATAACGTAGTAGTTCTGAATCTATATAACGCTGTCAGTCGACATATATAACGCTGTCACTCGACCTATATAACGCTGTCACTCTGGACTTATAACGCTGTCACTCGACCTATATAACGCTGCCATTCTAGACCCATAACGCTGTCATAATAGACCTATATAACGCTGTCACTCGGGACCTATAACGCTGTCACTCCGGACCTATAACGCTGTCACTCCGGACCTATAACGCTGTCACTCTGGACCTATAACGCTGTCACTCTGGACTTATAACGCTGCCACAATGGACCTATACCCCTGTCAGCTTCTCATTTTTTCGTGTTTTTTCTTCATCGACCATCATATATCATTCGACGTTCTTAAAAAATGTTTAGAGACAACTCTCTGTCGCTATGCTTATGCTTTCCAAATTTCCGCCATGCAGGTTCTGATCACACTGAAAAGCAGAGTTTTCACACTCGTATTTTACTGATCGTATCTGTACAATAGCGTTGTACACTTGTGGTCCTCTATACAGTATGAAAGAAACAAGGAATCAATCGACCGCGGAAGTGCACACAATCTTAAGGCCGGAGAGCTTTCAACTAAAGATGGAACACTTGATATTGCAGCATTTAAATCGGCGAAATTCTTAGCAAACTGATGTAAGCTAGGCGGCAATTCATTGTTGATTGAAATTGAATTATCATCACTGCTATGGATAACCCGCGTCTATATTATTTGTTACCATCATCTGTGTCGCATAGTCACCGCAGAGAGAGATGAATTATTTGGCGCAAAACTTCAGTTTTTACATAAACCATGACGTTTTGTGGACGTAATGAATAATGACAAATTCTTCAAATGGAGAAATTTCAATATTTCAATAATGACAAATGGAGAAATTTCAATCAGACCCTCGATCTACTTAGAAGATTCTCATTTCGAGCATCTCGGTCGTTGGCTCCCGAGTGCAATATTTTAGTTCATACACACTCATATCTATAACTTGAAGTTCACACTTGCAGATAATCAATTCGGTGATGGAGCTGTTAATTGATGCTAACTTTACAGCAATACTAAAGTGTTAACCAATGAAAAAGTTGTGAAATGCCTGACTCGTTCTGTGGCATCCGGAAATTTCTAGCTTTCATCCCACACATTTTGGCCAATTATAGACTATTTCTTCAATATCGTACCTTATTCCTAGATTCCGATATTGTTTCTGCGATGCTGCAATGTTCTACTGCATCCCTAAGCCGACGATTTATTTGTACTGAATCAAATGCATTACTCACAGATGCGAGAAATTTTCGTGATCAAGCGCGATACTATCAAAACTCGCTTAAGTGCACGTATAGCGACCGATATCTCGTTTATTATTGGTATATTTAGCATTAAAATCGATCATTGATTAACCAACGGAGAAAAAATCCGTACCTATTTTTGATAACATTGCCTCTGATTTTGTTCCCCCTTTGTTACAGAAGTAACATGACCGGAAAACCCGTACCTATATCTGATAACATTGCCTCTGATTTTGTTCCCCGTTTGTTACAGAAGTAACGGGACCGGACCCCAGCGTTCCCTACGGGGCCCGTCTGCACCTACCAGTCACGGGGTGGCCTCCCCATACCACGTGGTGGCTGCTGCACCCGTGGCCCCCCAGCCGCCCCCCGCGCAGACCAAACACAAGGACTCGGTGCTAGACAAGTTCAAGCTCTTCAACTCCAAGGACAAAGATGCAAATAGAACAAAAATAGGTGAATTTTGCTTTATTTAGAGGGCAACTTCATTCATTTCTTAGTATGCTAACTTGCAAATAGAACGAAAATGGGTGAGTTTTGTTTAAGTTAGAGGGCAGTTTTACTTAAAATAGTAGTTAAACAGGAGTTTGTATGCGAACTCTTCTCCTGCTGTTTTATATACAGGGTAGTTTAATTTAACTCTTCGTATGCGAACTCTTGCAATTAGAACAAAAATTGGTCAGTTGTGTTGAGGTTAGTTTAACATTAACCCTTCGTTTGGTTTAACCATAGACATTTTCACCGTCGTCCGTATTTGAATGCCTGGCAGAAATTGACGAGTTGTGCTATTTTTAGAGGTTTATGCTTTACGAAGCTTTACCCCTTCGTATGCGGATTATAGTTAAGAGTTTCATTGAACTTCAACCCTTCGTCTGCGGACTACTTGAAAAAATTTTAAAGTCATCTGTACATAAAGTCTTTGCAAAGATTAGTGAGTTACGTTATTTTAAGAGATTCTATCAAATCCTAGCCGACGACCTGATTATTTAAAGGTGAACGTTATCTTTTTAATCCAAGGGAGAAGGTAATGTTGAAATAAGCTGACACTGTAAATGAAAAAAGTTGCATAGTGTCTAATATTGCAATGGTAAAATTTAGAATGACCGCCAGAGAAACAAATTATTTATTAGGTTAAACTTCAAGATCATAAGCATCGATTAAGAAGTGTTCGGTATTATGGATGCTCCGAAATTCTGATCGGAGCATCAGATTTTGATTCTCAACTAACTAGTTAAAACGTTTAGGTGAAGGTTCAACATCAACCTCATCTACCTCTGAACAAGCAGCTTCTTTATTTTTTAGCCGCACGTATATTCATCAACTATTCAAATTGTTCAACAACCACGCAAGTATGCGAGCTCAAACGTTGCAATGTTATTTTTACAAGGTAGTTTACCTTATCAAATACGATCAAAGTACATTTGATGACGAACATATTTAACACTGTAATTCTTGAATGAATTGTGTAAAACTGTCGAGAAAGAACAAATTTTCAATATGATCGCTTAAAATTTGGTTGCATTAGAAACCTCGTATAATGACATCACGCAAGGTACACCTGTGCCTTCTTGCCACACTTGCGTTCCCAAGTGTACATTGTACATAGCTGCGTTGTACCAGAATGCTCAGTGTTACCCTGGCGCTGGTTGTACCAGTGTGTTCAGAGTTACTCTGGTGGTGGGTTAATTGTACCAGTGTGTTCAGTGTTACATAGCTTCCTTGTACCAGTGTGTTCAGTGTTACCCTGGCGCTGGTAGTACCGGTGTGTTCAGTGTTACCCTGGAACTTGTAGTATCAGTGTGTTCAGTGTTACTCTGGTGGTGGTTGTACCAGTGTGTTCAGTGTTCTCCTGGCGCTGGTTGTACCAGTGTGTTCAGTGTTACCCTGGCGCTGGTAGTACCGGTGTGTTCAGTGTTACCCTGGCGCTGGTAGTACCTGTGTGTTCAGTGTTACTCTGGTGGTGGTAGTACCTGTGTGTTCAGTGTTACCCTGGCGCTGGTAGTACCAGTGTGTTCAGTGTTACCCTGGCGCTGGTAGTACCAGTGTGTTCAGTGTTACCCTGGCGCTTAGTGTTACCCTGGCACTGGTAGTACCAGTGTGTTCAGTGTTACCCTGGCGCTGATAGTACCAGTGTGTTCAGTGTTACCCTGGTGCTGGTAGTACCTGTGTGTTCAGTGTTACCCTGGCGCTGGTAGTACCTGTGTGTTCAGTGTTACCCTGGCGCTGGTAGTACCTGTGTGTTCAGTGTTACCCTGGCGCTGGTAGTACCAGTGTGTTCAGTGTTACCCTGGTGCTGGTAGTACCTGTGTGTTCAGTGTTACTCTGGCGCTGGTAGTACCTGTGTGTTCAGTGTTACTCTGGCGCTGGTAGTACCTATGTGTTCAGTGTTACTCTGGTGGTGGTAGTACCAGTGTGTTCAGTGTTATCCTGGCGCTGGTAGTACCAGTGTGTTCAGTGTTCACCTGACGCTGGTTGAATTATATGCATATATCATTGTTGCTGGTATTTCTCCTCATCTTTGTGATAAGACAGAAATGGAAGTATTGAAGGTTTTCACGACCGGAAGGGGCTATTGGAACATATTTATGTTCACATGTTTAGTAGTTGGCGGTATGTGCTTGTGTGTGTGATCACCAACGTAATTCCCATCTAATCATTACTTATGCACATCTTATCGTGTTAAATGCTTATATATTTAAGTTCTCTCTGTTAAATTGATGAGTCTATAATCAGAATTGGAAAAAACTATCAGATTTATCTTCTTGAGTTTTTCAGTTTTTTGAACTATAATGATCAGTAGAAATTTTTTTATAGTTTCATTTACAATTGTAGGCTAGCTTCATTGTTGTATATCATAATAATGTCGAGTCGCGTATTGTTAGCATGAAGATATGCACCATTGTGACCATACAATAGGGATTGTATTGGATGTCAAGTAGAGTATTAACGCATGATGATTCATACAAATAGAAGCTGCAAGTTCTAGAATTACGAGTCATCGCAATGAACTATAGTTCATAATCTGTATGTGTTAAAGGCTCTATAAGACTATTTATGACATTTTTGACACTATCTATATTTCTTATATTTAAAATTCACACTACCTATAATTCTTAATTTGAAATAGTTCATATCTAAAAGATTTATTGTGAAGTTGCATTACATGTGCGGGCCGTATAGGTCATATAGGTTAGGCCCTTAGTCAAATTTGTTGTCGAGTTCATTAGTCTTTGCTAGTTATAAATTAAAAATTTAGAATTCACTACAAAAGGATAAAAGTTTGTTTCATTTTAAAAATAATACTTCGCAACACCATATACCGTATTACAGTGCTGCATTATATATTGTATACTGTTAATATTATATTTTGTTACCTTAAGAATTCACTACAAAAGGATAAAAGTTTCCTTAATTTTAAATATATTTTGCAACACCATACACCGTATTACAGTGCTGCATTATATATTGTATACTGTTAATATTATATTTTGTTATATTAAGAATTCACTAAAAAAGGATAAAAATTTGCTTTATTTTAATTGTATTATTTTGCTGCACCATATTATACAGTGATGCATTATATATTGTATACTGTTTATATTATATTTTGTTTCTCTGCTCACAGCGAGTCAAAATAAACGGACAAGCTCCAGCAGCGGCTTCAGCTCTGCTCGGTCTGAGCGCTCTGACAGCTCAGCGTCTCTCTGCTCAGACAACAGACCTCCGCCTCCTCCTCCGCATCACAGGTGAGCAGTCATTAGGATGAGCAGGAGTATGCCAGCTGCAGGATGAGCAGGAGTATGCCAGCTGCAGGATGAGCAGGAGTATGCCAGCTGCAGGATGAGCAGGAGTATGCCAGCTGCTGATAATAAAAAAATATGTTACATAAGCAATGATTAAGATATTCTTATGCAAGAGTTGAAAACTAATAATTTGCAAGATTCAATTTTTAAGCACTGTTTAGTGGTAAAAGATGAATAATATTGATTAACCAAGATATCTCACGTTTTATATGACGGTTAACGGATTTAATGATCGAAGTAAATAATTCTACTCTAAATATTCGTAGAAAAACTCCATTGAAAAAGCACTTAATTTCCATATTACCAAAGCCTAGGACATAGAAATTAACAGAGAAAATGAACTGAAAATATCGCGACGGAATCCTTATGATCAATATTGGATGAAAATTTTCCGTCATGGACTCTGTGAATTCTTAAACACGTGTTATTTTGTTGTAATTTTTCTCTCTGAATTATTAAAAGAAAAATTATCTTCTGTTATTATCGAAGTCGTATAAATGTTGATAGCCGTTTCGTCTGATGACGTCAATGATGCTCATACCGAGATAGGGCCTCCGAAGCCGCAGTGTTTTGTTTGGATCTTGCGCATGCCTCTGCATTGAGCGCCGCTTACCTATTACAGTGCAGGCGCAATGCAAATTACACTGGGAGAAATGAGTGAATTCTTGTCCAAAAAGCAATGCATATTTTGGACATGTGTGGGTCATCATGACCAAAATATGCCTAGCAAAAATGCGTATTATCGCTACGTCGTCTCTCTTATGCTGAAGGTACGGAAGTTTTTCAATATTTGGACAATAATCCGTTCATTGATTTTTTTGTGTACGTTCCATCAAGTGGCGGGTTTCGTAAATTGTGATTGTAGTGCACGCTTATATTACGCAGGTTACATTCAACGCTGAAGGCTGATTTATAATACCGCTCCAAAATTACTATAATTCACGTGATTTCATCCCTGGACCTATACTTGTCAGTAAGGGGGTTTCGAAAATTTGGGTGGTCTCCGGTAAATTTATTGCTTTAACATGTCCCACAATCTCTTCACTTCGTGTGCGTTCCATACCTTCTAATCATAAGTTTTTTTAATATATTCATTGACGTAGGAAGGAGAGATTGAATTTGCAAAAAGGAAAAATTGAATTGAATTGAATTTTCTTTTGAAATTTTCGCATTTATTGAGCTTCATTTTTCACAGCTTCAGTAGTGTCGCAAATAACAAATAAATGACCAAAACACTATTTCAACACCAGAAATAATTTTTTTAAGCTATCAAAGACTATCATCTTTAAATCTCTTTAAAAAATTGGCATCCGCTGCACGCACACAAACTCCTCGACTTGCGTGCAGCAGATTGTGACGGAACGAAGCGTTCGAAAGCTGACCCCGTGTTGGTGAAATCGAGCCTCTCTCGTCTTCTTTTCTGGACTGCGAGATTCGCAATTCTGGCTTTTGATGTTAGCCTCTTGCCCTCGAAAATTCGGTTTCCGTTGTGTTGGGATCTTACGTCGATTTTTTATAAATTATTTATTTATAGACTTGTGTCGCAGCAGTCTTATGTCTTGAGTCCCTTACATTAAATCGTGATTAACGCAGGTTTATCCAACTTACATTTGATTTTGTATTCATTTTGTGTGAAAATAATTTAGGCTTGCATTGTTATGTACTCGCAATAAAATAAAGATAAGATTCAAGTTTTTACTGTATATGATACTTTGTTCCTAAAAAATCCCGTTCCTTCTTTAGTAGTCCTTGAATTTTCCGTCGATACCCGATCATTCTCTCGTCTTATCTTTGCTTAATTACAATAATTACTAATTATGTAACAAATTACATGAATGCGCTATTAGCTATAGCGTAATTACAACGTACGTAATTACTTAGTTGGTTTAGTTACTATGCAATATAATTAGGCCATACTCAATTTATTCAAACTGCAGCTTTATATACGTTTGTTTTAATTGACTGAGGATAAGGCAGTTAAAGCGAGGTAAAATTTGCTTAGCCTGCCCAGATACTTCAGATTCAATTGATTCACTTTGAAAGAAATTTACTGACTTTTTTTTGCTTTCGATACCAGAAGACTTTTAGATAAATTGAAACTTATCGTGCATTTTTTATCTATGGACTCGCTAGCCAATTTTTGCGTGCGGTGCTTGTATTATTTTTTAATACATTTACATAAATATAGTTTTCATGATGCGCTGACGCACCGTATTTATATCTTGATATACGCGGAATGTTTATTTGCGTCAGTAAATAATCTCTGCAGAATAATTGCAGCCAAATTTTGTAAATTATGGATGTGTCGATCAAACATTCCTATTATTAATTCAATTTTAATTACCGGCCCAAATGTAAGTGGTTTTTAAAACTAGTACATCATTTGTCTAGTTCACAATGGTTAAATACCTCTGTTTTCATAATCAACTTTAAAAAAAAAAACACTTTTCGACCTTCACGTCAGAACAAAAGTTGAATTCAAGTTATAGAACACGATAATTTCTGAGCACCAATACAAATCATTTGTACCTTAATAAAGGACTTGCGTATCATTTCACTGGAGTTTGGAGATCGGTACAAGCTGCGAGATATGAAGCCTTAATTATGGACAACACGCTTGGGGGATAATTGTGTTCTCCCTCAGGCCTTTCCTTGCGACCGCAACACTGCGGTCAAACAACGGTGCTACGCTCGGGAGCTGCAGTCTGCATTACGGCGTGGCCCTCTATTACGTTTTTATCGAATGCGATTCATAGCGCGTGTCGGCATACTCAGTGTGTTATATGACTGTGAAATTGTACGTTATATTCTAGAAAGAAAATGCGGTTATGCATGATTTTTTACTCCTTATGTTACTCAGGATTTCAATTTACTTCTTTTGTAGAGTGTGGTACAAATTACAAGATCCAAACCTGTCGGTCATCGGTTCGAGCCAAGGTATTTCTGCAAAATTTTAAGGGTTTACTGTGGGTTTCAGAAATGATTGCGGCAGATTGCTCGGTTTTCATGTATTTTTGAACAAGGAATCCATGTTGAGGCCGTTGAATCGTTTCATCTTACTTCAACCCAATCCTGCCAATATCTCTGCTAAATATTCTACTATATTCTTACAGTTGAGCATTTGTATTTTGAAAGTAACTGAAGATGCGAATGAAATTGACGATTCTTGTATGTGCGTACGGAGTGTTGAACATCATTTTCCGATTTTGTATCCCCAGAGATTAAAAACTCATCATTTCATACGTGTTTCTCACTTTGCACTGATTTAGTGGGCGTTATTTTCTCTAATGTCAAGAGTGATGTGCATTCATTTGCGTTTTTATTGATCGGCGAAATTTAATAGCATCTCGACTGTTGAAATTTGTCCAAATTCGTTTTCTCCTGGAGTGGAATGATTTCCACAAGTCAAATGACGATGAAATATCGTTTATTACGAAGTTAGAACAACGTTTAATTGACGTTATTTCAACGTTTTCATTTTGCCTGGTGGGTCGCGGCTGTAGATATCCATGCAGCGCTGTGTGTGAGAGCTGAACGTTAGAAAAACGCCTAATCAACATTATTTCAACGTTTTCATTTTGCCTAGTAAGTCGCGGATGTAGATAGCCATGCAGCGCTGCGTGTGTGAGCTGAGGCTTCGGCTGACTGCACGACTCGAACGTCGCGTTTCATCTTCGGTCCGTCGCTTGACGTCGTCTCTCAGCCATAATTATTGTCATCTCTTGTGCTGCTCTAGCGTTGAAACTTTCACTCAGAATTACTCGGTCGTCATCGCTTATATTTGTTATTAACTGAAATTGATTCTCGTTGAAGATTTTGTTCTTTGTACGAAGGAAATTAATTAAATAATAATAAGTACTAATCCTCTTACTAATTGAAAGAATTTATTAAAAGATTGAGGTATCTCCGTCCTAAATTCGTAGAACATCGTAATTTATTATTTTGGTCGATAAATTTTTAATAATGATGCAAGCTAGAGTCTGGAATTGCATTCATATTTTTAACTAAATAATTTCCTTGTTAATTCTAAGTAATGTTCATGTGGGAAAAACGACGTACATAGATTATCAACTCAGTCATATGTATTACGTCTAAAATTATTCCTCATTAAAACGTTACAAATAATGTCTTCAGAACATAGCAAATTCCCTACAAAAGGAAATTTCTTTCGTAGTCAACAACCGAACAATTTTCCACCTTAGGTTAAGATTTCTCATGTTCGTCCCGGTGACTCTAAATTGAATAAAGAGCTTCGTAAAGCTGAAGGATGCTCAGATTATAGGTGTATCATACCCGAGCGATAGAATTTCTTCCGAGAAATTACATAGGGATTGTTTTTATGAGACGACTGCATCGCAGATCTCTTATGATTATCTGAAGAAAGCCTTTCATTAACGTGAGTTCGTTGGTGAATCATGCACTTAATAGGTCCTTCCCTGTCTTTTCTTGAATGGTCTTCGCTCTTAGAAACTCAAAGTAAAAACGTACCTTGACTGCAGTTGTAAATGATCATAGCTGTAATTAACTGATGGAAAGCTTTTCTCACTAATTTGGAACGAATTATATTTATTAGTTAAGGTTATGGTTTTGATTTGAATCATGGTTCACCAAAATTTGTTTTGCACTGAGAGAAATGGTATGGTCTGGATGACCCACTTTGATGAGTCAACCGCGTCCGAATATCGATGCACTTTTTTTGACTCACTTGCCCCATTTGTGGGTTATACTGACCCATTCAATTCCAGGCATGACTCACTTGTGACGTCAAATCCCTTATGACGCCACCCGTAGCATGGATACGTAGTTAGCATCTGGGCGTCAGAGTGATTTAACGCCCCAAGTGAGTCATGCTTGAAATTTATTAGGTCAGTATGACCCACAAATGGGACAAGGGAATCAAAAAAGTGCATCGATTTTCGGACGCGGTTGACTCATCAAAGTGGGTCATCCAGACCCACCCATTTCTCTCAGTGTGTATCTGTTGTATCCTCAGATTTCAGTTGCCATTTTTTCAATGGGAAAAACACCTAGCGTGACAAACTGTTTCAAAAAATATAACTTAGTACTCACTGCAGTGAGTGACAGTGAGCGCAGTTTCTCGTCGTGACTTCATGAAAACGTGAAGTCACGGACAGACGGACGGACAGACAGACGGACATGACGATCACAATAGCTCCTTTTTTCCATAAATGAGAAAATGCGCTAAAAAGTCAATTCTATTTTATCGTTGCTCTGCAGTTTTCAGTCAATTGTTTTGTTAATCTTCTTTTCTCAATATCTTCCGACTCAATTTCATTAGGTTCCGACCATGTGAATATTTTTTTTGGAACATGAACTATTTGTTAAAGAACAAAGAAGATAGCGAATCCTTCCAACGATGCGTTTGCATTAGTGTATATTTGCTCTTGTACTGCACACCAACGTAACAGCAATTATAAATAGCTGGAAAATACTAATAAATATTGATGTTGATCTTGAGTGTCAAGCATTCTTACTAGAAAAAGTAGAAGAAGAAGAAGCACATAAAGAAGAAGCAGATGAAGAAGAAGCAGATAAAGAATAAGCAGATAAAGAAGAAGCAGATAAAGAAGAAGCAGATGAAGAAGAAGAAAGTAGAATACTGGCGATGGCACAAGGACTTGTATATATATTTGCGTATGCGGGCACATTGTCTACCAATGTCGTGCTGTGCTTGACAAATTCCGATCAGTTTATCACTTGTGTAGGAATAGCACTATGATGGATTGACCAACTGGTCCGTGATAGAAGTGAACGGTTAACTGAGTTATCATTTCAAGATTGACTTGATTCACTGATTTTTATTTTGTGATCGACTTCAGTCGATGCCTTTCATCGTCAAATTACACAATTCAATTGGCGACGTAAATCAAAGACCGTTGAAAAATTGTTGGCACAATCTTGTGTATTCTATGCCTTCAAAGTATTTGAAATGTAGAATATATTAACAAAATGTATCGAATAAATATACATTAATTGAAGTCCTTCTACCTTGCTTCTCACGAGCGAATGCTTGCTTGTATAATTAACCTTGAAACCTTCCCTGGAAATTTTTCCTATCGAGGTTCTATCTTAAATATAACAGGCATCACCATTTACCTTAGAACTTTGAAGTTTAGAGTATCAGTATATGGAATAATTACCCTTGCTCACCCATACTCATATTACCCTTCTTCATCTGTTTATTTGCGCTTTTCTCTCTGATCTTTTGGTTTGTTCGCCTGTAACATTGCATTATTTGTTATGCTTTTGATAGCCAATTTAAGAACATTGTGGGGTAGTCTCTTCATATTTTAACTTCAAACTAGAACTTCACTTCACGAGTGGGACATGAGTAGGCCATACGAGTGGGCCATAAGGAGGCCATACGAGTGGGCCATAAGGATGCCATATGAGTGGACCATAAGGAGGCCATACGAGTGGGCCATAAGGAGGCCATACGAGTGGGCCATAAGGAGGCCATATGAGTGGACCATAAGGAGGCCATACGAGAGTGGGCCATGAGTAGGCCATACGAATGGGCCATAAGGAGGCCATACGAATGTGCCATATAGGGGGGTCATATGTGAGTGGGCCATGAAGTAATACGTGTGAGCCATGTATGGAGGATATCCGAGTGGGCCATAAGGAGGCCATACGAGTGTGCCATATGGATGGACGTTCTCGGAGCATTCATTTCCGCGGTGGACCGACGGTCCGCACTCTTATGTACACGTACCGTTGTCGGCCGCAAGTGTAGCTTTTATTTTGTACCGTTACCGTGACTTATTTTGTACCGTTACCGTGACTTATTCTGTACAGTTTCCGTGACTTATTTAGTACCGTTACCATGACTTATATTGTACCGGTACCGTGACTTATTTTGTACCGTTACCGTGACTTATTTTGTACCGTTACCATGACTTATATTGTACCGTTACTGTCACTTATTTTGTACCGTTACCGTGACTTATTTTGTACCGTTACCATGACTTATTTAGTACCGTTAATATCATGACTTATATTGTACCGTTACCGTGACTTATTTTGTACCGTTACCGTGACTTATTTAGTACCGTTACCATTACTTATTTTGTACCGTTACCATGACTTCTTTTGTTCCGTTACCATGACTTATTTTATTCCGTTACCATTACTTATTTTGTACCGTTACCATGACTTATTTCCTATCGTTACCGTGACATATTTTGTACCGTTACCATGACTTATTTTGTTCCGTTACCATGAATTATTGTTATGATCGGAAACGTGACGTTCAGCAGCGATACCGGCGTAGGCCATTCACAAACATCGTGCGAAAAATAATCGTACGTGACAGCACCATCGTTTGTAAAACTCATTCAGAAAGGCGAGGAATCATGAAACCTAATGTTGTAGGTTGTTAGTATTTTATTGTTAAAACCATCAATAAATTGTTCCTCAGAAATAGTGGAAAGTTACGCGGTTCATTCTGAATTCAACGCGATTTTTTTAATTATACCTGAACCAAGGATTGCACTGCAATCAGCATTCCCAGTTACGCCTCATTCCATAAAACAAGCTGGCTTCCGTAATATGTGGACACTAACTTACTCGAACACGTGGTTTAAGCTTGGTTTATGCAATCGTTTTAAATTGCGGTAATTTATCAGGTAGAATTTTACCTTCTCATTCAATTCTTGGTAATGATTTGCACTTTAACCAACGGTAAATTGATTAATTCCTTCTATATACTCTAATAATGTGCTGCCTCTTGTGTTTTCCGGCCGCTTGTAGCGCCCGCCTCACCTGCATGGCTGGCAATAATTAAGAGTTCCTTCAATCGATACTAATGGCAAGTTCCCGGCTTGGGTCGATATGGGCCATGGAATCGATCCCCAGTCGCAGTTTCTTACTTCTCGCTGTTATTGATCCTGGACGTGAGACTCGCCGCTATTGCTTCAGTAACGTCATGAGTCACGTGTGACTCACTGCACTCATTTAAATTGTGTGAAAACTGCTTCAGTAATGTCATGAGTAACGTGTGACTCACTGCACTCATTTAAATTGTGTGAAAACTGCTTCAGTAATGTCATGAGTAACGTGTGACTCACTGCACTCATTTAAATTGTATGAAAACTGCTTCAGTAATGTCATGAGTAACGTGTGACTCACTGCTATTGCTTCAGTAACGTCATGTGAGTCACCCTCACGTGTGACTCACTGCACTCACTCAAATTGTTCGGGAATCCCTGTTTCACTGTCGGCTTTTTGCTGGATTTTGTATCTTACAAGTGAAGAATGATTTTTTTATTGATGCCTTCTGTAAATTCGAAAATGGGAGATGGAGTATCTACCAGTTACCTTTTATGTGAAAAACATTCGAAATTTATTAGGATCCCAAATTTTATTTCGAGGGTCGTCACTGACTCGAATTTTAGGGTCACAGATCCGTCCTTTAATTTTTGCGGTTATATCAGATAATAAAAAAAAGTACTAGCGCTCCTAAAGTTTTTCTGTTCTATACCTACAACCCGAAATAAAGTGCTCGAGAAAGTTAATTTTTTCCCATGTATAAGAAATGAATTTGTTTTATTGATTCTCAATGCATGATACTTTTATCAAAATTCTGTGGAAAAACTTATCTCGATTACGCTAATTTCTGTTAGCTATACGCTCAAACGGCTACGCGCAATTCTTTTCCTTTGATGAAGACATAACTTCTCGCCGATTTCTTTTCCTTTGATGAAGGCATAACTTTTCGCCGATGATCCTCAGGAGATCGCCTGTAGCTAACTACTTATCACGCAGATTATAACCGTTACATTGAACGTTCTATTTCCTGTTGCTAATGTTTATCGTAACGAGCTCACTCTGTGCCAATTACCGTCACACTGCGACGTCTGAATGGCAAAAGCCAATCGCATGACTGATTACGCATGCGCATTGCTTCACCCTGGGCGGTATAACTGTAATTAATTGCCTCGTGAATGTCGTGTGCGTGGATAAGAACACGCGAGAAATTTCACGTATTATGTTTGCGTTGTACTTTTCCTGCATTTTCTACCAATGAAAACGAATTAGCATGTATTCTACATATTGAATGTTGAAATATAGCATATAATTTTCATACAAAATATTAAATGTGATGTAGTTAATGCTTCTTCTCATTGTCAATGTTCAGAGCTATCAACTCATTGCATTGCCAGTTGAAAGCAGCAGTGTTTTTTTTCGCACTCTAACGAATGCCGCTATCGTTCGTAATTTAAATGATAATGATGACTCATCAAAATTTTCATTGTTCACAACGTGATCCAATTATTTACGGTAGCGTTAATATCTCCGAATGTTTTGTTTAGTATTATTCATGTTAACTTGTGACTCAATTCCTTGCGACATTTATTGGACGCGGACCGTTCGATAATTCTCGATAATTTATTTAGGTTCTGAATAAAGAATAAATTGTAGCTCGTGGTTTAAACGAATGAACTAATAATATAATATTTCCGAAGTGATATTAATTTTCATGTTGGAAAACGCACGAACGTGCAACATATCTATGTTTCCTGCGAGTTCCAGCATAGAAAGATGTCTTTGCAATGCCATCATCGACTAGACTAGACTGTCGAAGTTGTAGAAGAATTAAGGCCAGTTTTTTTCTATTAACTGGATTCGACGAAAAAGTTATGTTTGTTAATTTGATAAAATCTGTTAAGTACTGTGGCGTCTCTTTTCTAATATCAGCGTTTCGTGGATTTTCATGTTCCCGTTTGATATCCGTATTAGTGGGATAAGTTACATATTTTGCAAAGTTGCTCCTGATATTTGATTATGCAATTTTTTTTGCTACTGGATTAGTATTGAATTAAGAATATTCAAATTCGCGATCTCAGTTGCACATGCATCGACCGTTACGAAGAATTTGGACGAGCCCAAATTGTTCTGATGATGATGATACCTAAGAAAGGCCATTACAGTTCGGGGTGTGAGCTAAACAATATCGTCAACATTTTTGTGCGTGTTTCTGGAGTTCAGTGTGAAATGTTCCTTATTCTTATGTATTCTACTTTACCCTGATGTTCAGGCTAATTTTTCGATAGATGCCTGATTTCCTGTTGAGAATTGACGAATTATCTTCCAAGATGCTCTTTGTGTTCAATATAGGGAGCGCGGGCCGCTCTCAGCAGCTGGCTATCCGTCCGCGCTGTGTCCGCAGAAGCGGACTTGGGAGCGGCGGAAAAGCCTCATTAGCGGTTTTTTGCTCCGTTTTTTAATCCGCGTTATTTTTTTGTTCGAGCTGCATCGAGGTGCTCTGAACTGCTTCAGGATGCAGTGACTTGCAATTGTTTATTCGCCGTATCGATTTGGCTATGCGCCGCTTTTCGGATCTCGAGGTACACGTAAATTAAATTCACGGAAAAACATCTTTAAATTTTGCATTTAGTTTTGTGTTATTTTGCATTTCATGGAGTAATTGATAAACATGAATATATGAACTTAAACAAATAAGTATATTTGTAGACAAATATCCATTCACCTTGATCGAATATATTATGTTTAATGATTTTATGGCTGTTTAGGATCGATTCAGAGAATCAAGCCCGTTAGTTCCTTTTTGCTTTCAACGTTAAATTAAAATATTGACGCCTTAACTGCCACGCCTCTATTAATACATTTTTACGTATCGTACTCAATGATTGTGGTAGAATGGCTTATATTGTATAAAAAAGTATTGGACTTTTTTCCTTCATATTTCATTTCAGTTGATTTGAAAATTTGGTGCTAAAATCTCCGTAATATGGCCGTGCAATCGTTTTTCTGGGCCATGCATAATTCGAATTATGATATGTCTGTTTTGTATAATAGTAAACCATCATTTAAATTTATACTATTCTCTCCAAATCTGAAACTTGTTTTAAAATAATGGAGATAGAGGAGTCGATTATTATTCCTCGCCTGTCGCTAAATTTACTCGATGGTGGTTCAATTTTAGATATTTTTAGCGCATTTTCTCATTTATGGAAAAAAGGCGCTATTGTGCTCGCCATGTCCGTCTGTCCGTCCGTCCGTCTATCTGTCTGTCTGTGCGTCCGTGACTTCAAGTTTTCGTCGACGAGAAAATGCGTTCTCTGTCACTCGCTGCAGTTATATTTCTATATATTTTTGAGTTATATTTTATATATATATATAAAATAGTTATATATATATATAACTATTTTATTTGAGTATATTTTTTATTATCTCGCGACGGTCTTGGTCGCATCCTGCCTGAGCCGACTCGCATGGTCGTCTCTTAGATCCGCTCGATCCAGGCGTGTCCAAAGTTTCGATCGGCCGGCCCAGATATTGCAAATTTACTCAACTTTACTGTTTTATTCCCATATCTAATTAATTTTTATTCGATAAATGAATGAATTATACTCAGTTCACATTAAAATTGAAATGCGAGTTTCAGTGGACATTTTACGTCAAAATGAACCGGCGCATTCGAAATATTAAAAGCTGAACTTTACATTTTGTATCTTCTCATGACGTACTGCAATAATGTAATAATAAAAAAATCTTTAATAATTACAAATTTTCAGAAGGATCTTTGAAAAATGTTGAACTCATCTTTACTAACCTTTTTTGACCTTCCTCATTTTCAACACCGCTAGCCTGACCTCGCTGACCACGCTCGCAATTAAATTCCAAATAAATATAAACCAGAAGTGATTTTTGATTTTTACACTTAAATTACTCACTGGTCGATTCAAAATACTTTTTATCGATGTTTTGCCTGCATCGCCAAGTTCCTCATGAGGTAGCGTGTGAGTTACGTACAGTATATTATATATGTTCTCTCATTTACTGCAGTTCAATGCGACTTCGTTCCCACGTAAATGTTACGTACATGTTCTCTCATTAACAGCAGTTTAATGCGACGTCGTTCCCACGTAAATGTTACGTACATGTTCTCTCATTAACTGCAGTTTAATGCGACTTCGTTCCCCGTAAATGTTACGTACATTTTCTCTCATTAACAACTGTTTAATGCTACTTCGTCCCAACGTGAGTGCTACGTACATGTTTTCTCATTAACTGCAGTTTAATGCGACTTCGTTCCCCCGTAAACGTTACGTACATGTAATCTCACTAACTGCAGTGCGACTTCGTCCCTACGTACATTTTAATTGCAGCAAACTCTCTCCTTAACTGCAGTTGAATGCGATCTCGTCCACTGCCCCTGGAGTGAATGTTACTTACAATATATTTTAAATTAACTGCAGTTTAATGCGGCCTCGTCGTGACCACCGGAATAAATTTATTTTACAGTATTTTACCTCATTAACTGTAAGTTTAATGTGACCTCGTCCATGATTGCCCCCAGAACAAATTTCGTCGTTGCCCCGTGCCATTCTTTACTCCGACCTTTTATTAGGACCTAATTTCACGATGCCATTT
Source organism: Hyalella azteca (assembly GCF_000764305.2). Taxonomy (NCBI): domain Eukaryota; kingdom Metazoa; phylum Arthropoda; class Malacostraca; order Amphipoda; family Hyalellidae; genus Hyalella; species Hyalella azteca. Next base: position 167,497 of record NW_025932318.1, on the reverse strand, counting down.
AAAGCCGCCAATTACATCCGAGTTCCTTGAATTGCCGTCTCACGTTTCATCGTCGTTTTGAAGTTTAATTCTCTTCACATTTTATGAGGTTCAGTGTCAGTTCGTGTCGTGCATTTTCTTGCCTACAGAATTTCAATTTGTGAAATGAATTAAATCTTCATTTCGAAATATTCAGCAAAAATAAAATAATGATAAGCCTTAGAATTAATCTTGACTTCCTCCACTTGTTTGTTGCGCTGCATTGCAAATTCGGACAATATGTGAAGAACCAAAAATTCAGTAAAATTTGTATTTTTATAGCGCGAATCTTTTTGTCCCCGAAACGAGAGACATCACATTTAATCTATTAAATATATATTTCCGTAATTTCCGTAAATGTAATTTGCGTCAATATTCCCGTACTTGAGTTCATATCTCGTTGGATGGTTCATTAGTACGTCAAATGTTGACGTTGCTTGATATAAGCGGTAAATTAGCTCTTTGAATGAATTGACTTATTAATTATTCCCCTTAAATTAAATGTTGATTTGGATTAAATTGATGTACGCATTTTACCTTTTCCGAGTTTTTGATGGGTTTTGAAATGATCAATAAGGCCGAAATAATTATTGATTTGCAATTTCTAGAACGTTCTTCAACCACTGATATGGTAAAACTGTCATTTAATTTAGCCCTACAGTCTTAATTTTATTCAGTAAATGTTAATTAAAACGTCATATAACATTAAATTCAAAACGCCCTCCGTCAAATAATCCAAAATGTATCGGCAAAATAACTGTTGAGGTTCCACTCCAAATAATAGTTAATATCATCAATATCACCCGCAAAAAAATTTCCATTGCCTAATGCAATTAATTGTAAATGTTTTCTACAAAAAAAAATTTCATGTTCAAAATCATCCGAATTTTCTAACCTAAATTTCAGTGTCCCAGTGAGCACCCTGAGCAGCAGCAGCAGCAGCGATCAGACTCACGTCTGTGCAGCAGCGCAGCAGCAGCAGCAACAACAGAGAAGCATCAGGTATTATCCGCGGCAGTATTTTATTCTTGCATATTATTTTAGATTTCCCATCAATTTATTTTCGTAAATTGATGTCAAAATCATATCATTATTAAGAGAGAGAATCGTTTCACCAGATTACTTTTTAGCGTATTTTCTCATTTATGAAAAAATAAGCGCTATTGTGCTCGTCCTGTCCGTCCGTCCGTCTGTCCGTGACTTCACGTTTTCATCGACGAGAAAATGCGCTCTCTTTCACTCACTGCAGTGTTCTAAGTTCTATTTTTCATTTTATTTGTTTTTTACTGTTGAAATTTCATTTACCGAAGATTAACTGTTATTCCTGTATATCACTGTGTGTGATTTACTGTTAGGTGAGATTTATTCCAACAAAAGTAGCATCGGGCCTGTGCATAGATATTTTACCTTTCTTTTGGTTCTGGGCATGGTCGTATGGTCTCAAGTTTGTCCATGAAATACGTTCTGAATAATTAATGCAAATCACACATCGTCTGCTAAAGCTTCATGTTTGAATAGAGAACTTGAGAGCACATAAAATCTAAAAAATATTAAGCTTGACCCGCTTCAATTAGTCTCCAACATACAAATGTAAAATGAATAAATCATGTTGTAAATGCATTTATATTAATTCAAAGCAATGATTAAATCGACGATCGTCAAAAGTATATTTGATAAACGGCAGATGGTTTGTATTGGGATCCGCTGATATTATCCAAATCCATATATGTCCATTAGGCTTCGACGTTAGGATTTTTACTAGTCAAACTCAATACCTAGGCCAGTTGTGAATCCCGTCTGGGTGAATTAGTTTCCATTAGCGGCATAACAAGCGAGTTGAATGGACCAAATCTGTACAAACGATAAGAATAAATCATTCAATACATTTACCTTCACCTCTGTGAGTATATGAAGGCTAATTATACATGAAAGCGATCCTTGTATCGTATTCTGAACGCGTTCGCGACCCACTCATGCTTGCCATACCGTGGCGCCCTGCTGCCTCGTTGACGTCAAAACAAGTCACTCAAAGCCTATCAAGTGCCTGGTGTCCTAACCACAACCTTGAACATGTCTGCTTTCTATCTTGTGTAGTTTTATTGCTTGGATACAACAAAGATCTTTGCTTGGGTTTTATTGCTTGGATTGATGCGTAGATGAATATTATACACATCATCATGTTTGGATGCCTGAGTTTGCAAAGATGGAATCATAAATATGTATATTTGCGTGCTTACCATTAGACTAAGCTTAATCTGAAACGTCATGTGTGTTGCTTCTATAAGTCTTGGGTGTCATTAGTTTCATGCACGTACATACCACTGCACTGGGTGGAAAGTGAATCTTATCGCTTGAGAGAACTGAGATTTTCTGTACAAAAAATAAATTTTCACGTTGTTAGAGGCTCTTCAAAAAATTAAGGAACTTCTCATTTTTACTGTTAACCGTTGACTGATTAATGTTAGTGTCTATTTTGGTTTCTGTCTATTCTGTCAATATTCATTCGCTTGTGTTGCTGTTAATATTGGTTCTAATTATTTAATTATTCAATTATGTACACTTTTAGTAACAGGATACATGTATTAGTCTTTTCCCCACCATATTTTAAAATAATAATTAATAGTACCTGAAGAGGCTATATATATTATAACAGATATAAATATATATAAGAAGAGTGAAACTCTCTAATTTAAAAAAATCAGAGTTGAAGTAGCACTTTGATTGAAATATTACATATAATTTTACCTCAAAAATATTCAATTAATTCACTTCTTTGCAGATCACGATTTTCACGGGGCAGTAAAGAGAACAAAGAGTCGCCGCGGTCTAGCAGGCGCAGTGAAGAACGTGACCCTGGCAGAGGCTCTCCTCGTTCTGCCAACAGAAGAGAGCGAGATAAGGACTCGAGAGAACGAGAGAAAGATTCAAGAGATGCCAGAAACACATCTAAGTTAACACTTGACTTACAGAGTTCATCGTCTTCCTTGAAAGAACAATGCCTTGCACCTTTGCAGGAACAGCAATCGAAAATAACCAAAGTTGCAGCGCTTACGCCCGCCGCCAAACACCTTCAGCAGTCTTCCACTTCCTCCTGTCCTAGCGCTTCCAGTATGGTCCAGTCTGGCATTCCTCAGGCTGCTACTCCTGGAAGTCCTTTGGCTCCTGGAACTGGCATACCAAAGCCTACTGCTGCTGTCAAAGGCACCGCAAAGACTACCCCGAGTATCGCACAAACATCCTCCATTAAGGAGAAAAACACACGTGTCCCCGCCACTGGAGTCGCTCAAGCCAAGCCAAGAAACACAACTCAGAGTTCCGCCTCAGTCAACGAGGACAAAATCATGCAGAGTCAGAGCTTCGATACCAAAGACATGAAAGGCTCGCTTACACGGCAAAAACAAATAGTTAGAGGGGATAGTGTGAGTGTCGCAATGGTGAGCCCAATGCCTGCCCGAGATATAATTCTTCCGAATGTTAACGCTTCCATGAACTCAAGTGCTTCCAATGTCAACGGAAATGGCCTCTGCTTTAATAATGGGAACCAAGTAACTGCCAGCGAATCAGCGTCTACGTTAAGTGAGGCTTCACAAAACAGCTGTCATTCAACAAACTCTAATTCGTCTGGGTCATCTGTAATATATAGACCTACCAGCTCTGAGAATGATGATTTCGACCTGAAGATAATAAATAAACATGTAAGAACTCTATTAAAGAAAATAATTTTTATGCCCGTGTTGCTATGTGTTGTATGCTGCTTTTGTATCCTGGGAAATCATTTGCTTTACTTTCCATTATTGTTCCAAGAATAATTACATTCTATTAGATCCCCTATTGGAATGTCGACCTTAAAAGGCTATTATTTCTTTCTAAAATTATCGAGGTTGAACCGATGAAATTGTTTGCCTTTTCATTATGAACCAACAATACCACTACACACTAACTAAATTAATGAAGCATTTCATCTACAAGGAAAATTTACCTAATTTTTTAAAACTTTTATCCGAATAAGACCGCGGGTTTACCTAATTCGTTTTTTTTCTCAGCGAGACGTAGAAATTTTCGAGGGCGACGACGGGGACGACGCAGCGGTGCTAAGCAGCATACAGCCCATGCAGCCGCTGATGCGCCCCACGCAGTACATGCGCGGCATCGCCAGCCTCCACAGCCAGAATAAAATGGGTTCGTTTTGATTGGATATAAGTATTAAAATCACTTGTTTGCTATGGGTTCGTTTTGATTGGATATAAGTATTAAAATCACTTGTTTGCCATGGGTTCGTTTTGATTGGATATAAGTATTAAAATCACTTGTTTGCCATGGGTTCGTTTTGATTGCATATAAGTATTAAAATCATTTGTTTGATATGGGTTCGTTTTGATTAGATATAAGTATTAAAATCACTTGTTTGCTATGGGTTCGTTTTGAATGGATGTAAGTATTAAAATCATTTGTTTGATATGGGTTCGTTTTAATTGGATGTAAGCATTAAAATCACTTGTTGCCATGGGTTCGTTTTGATTGGATATAATTATTAAAATCATTTGTTTGCCAAGGGTTCGTTTTGATTGGATATAAGTATCAAAATCACATGTTTGCTTGAATCGCAAGTTAAGCAGGAATTTTAAAGCAAAGATAATAACACAAAAATTCATCATATCTTTATAAGAGAAAACGTTTCGGAGTCCAGCTCCATCGTCAGTTCATAACACAAAATTCTGTTCAGAAAAAATTCAGTCCTAGAAACACAAATAAATCAATTAGTAAAGTAAAATGCACTGTCAACAGACCGTCATGGGTTCGTTTTGGAATTGGATTACACTGTATTCAACCTATTGTCTACTGATATAATCACCTGTTAACATTGTAATTATGTGGTACGTACTCTGATTTTTTTTTCAAAAATTTGTCTACTGACAGTAACTCTAGTTACTTGACGTTTAGTTGTTGTTATCTGCGACAGTCAATGTTTCAACTGTAAAAGTGTTGTTCAGAATAAAGTCATTGTGCGCGTCACCTGTCAACTCTGCGAGATTACCTTGAGCAGTACTGGTGGTTTTATATTCAGGTTATGATTAGTTAGTTTCTTTAATTTGCTGTAAGAATTTTATGTGGATTTTTATATTCTAACCTGACTGTTGGGTGTTGAGGAATTTTTCGTTTCCTCCCCCTTGTTTTGAAAGATATTTGTGATGTTAATATTCAAAATTTTAACCTTTTTATAAGTGCGAGTATATTCATAAGTTCTAGTAAACTTGTTCTCACTAAAGCAAAAATGAATACTTTTGTTTAGTGAGGGAGAAGGGTAAAAGGACCGTTTTTTATGGTAAAAGATGTCATTTTCATTAGCTTTATGGTTTTATTTTTTAATATATATTAATTGTTGCGGAGAGTTAGTAGCAAATCGAATAATTAGCCGTCCTGTGGCAGTTGGTTCTTTCAGGGAGCGGTTATAGTACCTATACCCGTAGTACCTATACCCGATTATAGTACCTATAACCGTATTATAGTACCTTATTAATTGTAGATTAATCTGGACAGCTTGCTTAACTCTTGCCAGAAGCGGTGAAATGTTTAGTAACCTAATTTCGGCTTGGAGTTGAGGAGCGTGCAATAAATGAAATAAATTTTGATAGCCTGTTCAATACTCGCCTCTAATAAAGAATCGTCCTGACACTTAATTTGTTTATGCTGTATTACATTGTTGTGGTATTTTTTAGTGTGGTATGGTTTTATTCTGTTAAACTGAAAAAAAATAACGGCGACCGGTGTTTTTTTCCACGTGCCGGCCGGCCACTGAAGTACCCGTAAGACCGTTTAACGGTGATTTTTCGGACAAAGTATCTGATCATGACTAACGTGCGGCAGGAATGCAAGAGCCCAACAACACGGTTCCCCAGAAGGGGATGCGTATCTCCCTACATCACCCCAGACGGGGACAAATTGGGGGCTTGGAATCCCCCCAGTCTCCCCATCAGCAGCTGCCTCGCATGCCGACACATCACTCCCCACTAGTGGTTATGAGACAGACTGCCAGAGGCGTAACTAACTACCCAGAGATCGAGGGCTTCGATGTTACCAATGGTGAGGGCAATAAACTATATAGTTCATCTTGGGGTTAATTGACCAATAGCCGGGTTAATAATTGGGATATTTGTGTATTTTGATTTAGTGAAAAATGATGCTAGTGTATCTTGGTGTTAATTAATATTAATATAAGTCCACCATGATTTAATGATATCGATATTAGTGAATCTTAGTATTAACCGATATTGATTAAGTGAATCTTGATATTAGTGGATATTTAACTTATATGCTTCTTGGACAATCAATATATATATTAGATATCATTTGGCGAAAACATCATTCTTTTTAAACTTAATAACACACAAAATGTACTAATTGCTACATTTCTTTGTACAGGCTACATGTCGGACGGAGATGTGTTGCGGCCACTACACGTTACAGGCGGCGCAGGCGAGGCGCCGGCGCCCTGCGACCTGGACGGCTACATGAGCGAGGGCGGCGCGTCGCTCTACGCGCACAAAATCAACCAGCGCTTCAAGGAGGGGATACGACAAGTGCAGGAGAGCATGAGCAAAGTCCAGCAGTACATGCATGACGACAGGTCAGTGATTTCTGCATGTTATTACATTTATTAGCTCGTTTATCCTATACTATATGTTTATCCAGTTTTAGCACGTTGACTCAGATTGATTCATCTTGTATTATTATTTTGTTTTTGGTACTATTTTGAATTATGTACCACTACGTCCTGGAGAAATGGAGAAATACACTTCGTGATTTTACTTCATTCTATTTTTATCCAGCTTTAACATGTTGACTCAGATTGATTCATCTTGTACTATTATTTCATTTTTTGTACTATTTTCAATTATTTACCACTACGTCATGGAGAAATATACTTCGTGGTACGCTTAGGTACTACTTTGGAGTCAACGTGTTGAGGTCTGCGTGTATTAAGCTACTATGTATCATCTTACCCCTGTGCAGTTTTAGGAACTGCCTGCATACGCCTTTGCTAAGCGTTTCATCATAAGCCTTTGCAGTTATAGGAGCTGACTGTTATATCATTTATTAGGACTTTGATTCTACCCTTCTGCTATTACTAGGAAAACTTCTAGAGATCGGTGCATTTCCTTGATGTTTATGGGCCATTCAACACTTGAACGACTATTCTCACTTAAATTTTGGAGCAATATGAACGCAGAGAAGACTGATTTTAACCACAAACATTATATAGCTGCTGTCAATAAATGACTGTCTTTGGCATTTTTAAAGTTAATATGTGATGGAAAGATTTATGTAAAGACATGCATCAAGAGCTGCAGTAAAGGAAGTTTTTTGTTCTTCCAATTCTGGTTATTTTTTATTGCTGTGCTTTTCAACTTTTTCGTTGAGCATTGGTAATTTTTGTGATTTTCTTTGGCTAGTAGACAATTTCAGTGCACGTTTGTTGCCATTTCACTTTACGCTTTGCTTTCAATGTATTAATGGGGAAATAATTCGCAAAATTGGCATATGTTGATTTTTTGTATGACATGTCAGCTTTTCTTATAAATGTGCTCGTGTTTAAATTCTGAAGCGATTTTGGGATAATTTTGTCCCTGAAATGCAAAACCGTAAATTACAATTGTGTTTGCAGTGAAAATGTTGGATGATATATCTTTGAAGATTGTGATCGTCAGTACAAAGTTGGATGATTGTTTGAACACGATCAAAAATCTTAAACTTTGCGTCATGGTTGTCATGATGTTGCTTCTCCGCTATTGTGATCTTTGCCTCTTCTAAACATTATCGCCTTAATTCACGCAAAATACTTACTTTTCTTATTAAATAACCCAAACTCACGATCTCATGTTGGATTTTAATAAGTTTTAAGTGCGATCAATGAAAAAAAAGTAGCTTTACATTGTGCCGATAGCTACCAAATGCCTTCTTAATGTGCTCTCGTCCAACACATGCGCGGTTCGTTGCAAATTCCAGAATTTATATTAAATTTGCGAAAATTCAATATTTTTGGGAAGTTTTATCGTTTATTTCACTTCAATTATGAACTTATCACGTCAATTTAAATTTTCATCGCAGATTAACTGACTTACTGGAGAGTTACCGTTGAAAGCTGGTTTTCTGCAAGTTTTCGTTGTGTATCAAAGAAAATGTATGCGATATTGATTACTCCAGACGAGCACGATGAGTCACGATAAGCCAGAAATCTGTCTTTTATTTCATGGAAAACCTTTTTGTGGCGCGTTTGCATTCCTAATTTTACTTTTTAACAAATCTATCCTAACTGCATAATAATTCAGGTGTCATTTGTGTCATTTAGGTGTCAAACTGTCAATGTCTCCCATTCTTAATAACAAAATTTTCTACTAAACTTGAATGACAGCATCGGTATCTACCTATGTCGGAAAAAGGATAATGTTTCTAATGGTTATCTAATGTATTGGGTCTTATTTGAAACTAAGCATTTATACCAAATGTGTTTTTATTTCTAAAAAAGTTCGTCAACTTCGCCCTTCGTAAGTAACCACCAAACGCCGCCTACGTCCCACCAAGATGCTAAATCTTCGTCACAAGTTATGACACAGGAATCTCTCCAAGAACTATTAAGTGAGTCTATGTCAGCCACGGATAACCATGACGATGGACGTATTCTCAAATTGAACTGCTTGAGTCAATACGATGGGTCTTTGTCGGTTACCGATGTCTTATATTCACAAGAAAGACGCTGTGCGAATTCCAGCGAGTTAAATCAGAGTAACAAAATTACCCAGAATTTCGACAATGTGAAGACTACGAATGAAGGTGGTTCAGTTTTTGATCATATGAGTCATGACATATTGCGCTCGCCTAACTCCCCTAAATCAACTCAAAACCTACGCATTACAAGTTCACCCGCAATGTTCTCCACGGCAATGGACTCTACTAATTACATGTCGCAATCGGAAATTCATTGCTCAATGTCAGAGAAAGGTGACCCGAACGATTGCCCGTCAAGCAAAAATTTAGTCAGATCCGCGCCTGGTATTTTTGACCTCAGAAGCAGTGTTCGTTCCAATTTTCCCATGATTTCCACCCTTTGCAGTTCAAATCCTCCTTCGTCTCTACCACCTACTTTTGATGTCTGTGGAGCGCAAGAATCTCTATCTGAAATGCCTTCATCTTTGTCTGCAATTCAATCCAATTCTATTTTACCGTCTCTGTCGTCTCTGTCATTGTCTGCGCCTGCATCGTCGTATGCACATCCGAAAGGAAATAACGACACATACGACAGCAGCTGCTATGGGAATGTTATCAAGTCAAACGATGTTGAAACTGGAGTGTCTTTTGGAAGTAATTTAGCTGGGGTCAGTTACATCAATGGACAAATTTTTAACAGACCCAATATTTCTAGTCATACCCATGACGATTTGGAGGAGTTGGAAGCTGTGGTTGGAGAGTTGGAGGCAACGATCAAACAAATCTTCGATGAAGGGCGTAAAGACAGCCGAGTTGATGGCCGAAGTCCCCAAAACAAAACTGGAAATTTTGGCAATCATCAACAAGAAACTATCAGAAAAACATCCGTGGAGAAAATTGATGATCATGACTATGATTCTGTGAACGACTCTTCCGAAAATCTTGAGCAAACTTTGGACAAAAACCCTAAAGTTGATTCAACTGGTATCGATAGGAGGAATACCGTCAGTTTTGATTTGAATCGCAGCACTGAAACTGATTTTGCTGCCTCGGTTAAGGCAAGTCGGCGTTCACTGAGGTTTTCAAAGATTGTTGTGCCATCTTTCATTTCTCAATTGCCTGGACCCGCACGTAAACTTGAAAAACCTAGCAGCATCCAGACCGAAACAATAAACTCAACCAAAGTAGGCAAGTCGAAGAGTGGAATTAAAAATTCTACCATCCAAGACAATACTGCTTGCAAAAGGAATGGTTTGATTCAGTTAAAAAATCCACTAAAGAACGCAACAACCGCCGCAAAAAAAGACAATAAGTGTGTAGGGAAGCCATCGACGGGTCAGATTGCCAAAGAACCTCAAAAGAACCCCAAGTTATTGAAGTCGGTTTCGAGAAATTATTCTGGTATTTTGAAGAAAAGTGGCTTCAAAAAGTCTTCGTCTGTTCCTACAAATGTTGCAACGATGAGCTCTGGTCCTGATGACAAACGCCTGTCAATGGAAATTACTTCGGATGCACCGCGTGCCGAGTGAGTCTACTTCCTGGACTGAATGCTGATTTAATTATTAACATCTGCTCTTCAAACTCGGACGATTTTCATACCTCTGAATTTTTAAGGGAATGGATTGTTAACCTCTGGTCTGGGACTTCGGATTTAATGTTTGTTATCTAGTATATATTTCTAACGGGCATGTACGGGTTTATTTGGCTTGTTTTAACATTTGCCTTAATAATCTGATGTAAATTTTCAGCTGGAGTTTTCAGTGGTGGAAATTGGTTTAATCGGAGATACATTCTTAGTTTCATTATTTCACTTCTGGGTAAGGTTTTATAAATCACTGAAACGAAACTCTACATTCTTTGTACATCTTTCTATTGTTTATAAATGGCATGATGTAGAAATTTAACATCGAAAACTATGATATTGTGTAATGCATGTAAACAAATTTATGCAATGGTGTGGTGCATTTTAAGTATGACTAGAGCATGTGCTCATGAACATTGAATACATGAATAAGTTGCTGAGTACATTCCATCAATCAGGTCAACTGTTAAATATTTCTTGTATTATATTGTATATTTGTGATTTACCCGTTATTCAATGGACCTTTAGGAGCTTTTTTTATCAGTATAATATTATATGTTTACGAATTGTACTTTCGGAAAGGTTTGATAGTTATAAGAAAAATTTACATTCAGTCTTTTGAAGTTTTATATGTTAAAAAAAAAATTCATTGAAACACTGCAGGTGGATCGAGACTAGCACGGTTTGTCAGTGCCCCGATAGCTCACACGATAAGCTTTGGATTGAATGCATGAGAGTGCAATAAAATAAAATTCATTTATTTGTCTTTGCAAATAAATTATTTTCTTCGTCGCATCTTAATAGACATTGGATTCAGTCGTTGGACCTCTAATAACTAATATATTTTTTCCGACAACACATTTTCTTTCCAGGGCGCGTAAGTTTAATTTATTTGTTCATGTATTCACATTGAATCTTATTGATATCACATAATATAACGAACACTATCATTCTCATGTGAAGTTATTTTTAATTTTTTTTATTATTTTTCCCAACTGACTTTTTATTCTATTTTATTTTGAAAAAAAATTCATAATATTTATGCTTAATCAGATATATCTACAAATTTATACCATGACAAGTTCAACAACTTTTATAGAAAAAAAAAGTTACCTACAAAGATGAGGTGCTAAGGATTTAAGATTCGTGATTCTTTCTGATGGCAGAAGCGCGCTTTCGATTGAGCTTCGCAAGCAGCAACCGCGCGATTATTCACTCTACATATACGGCAAAATTATTTCGATATCGTCAACTGGCTATAAAAAGTGTAAAGGTTTTTGTCGTCAATTTAACGAACAGTTGTTTTTGAATCCAAAGCTATCATTATGCCTAAGCCATTTTGAAAACAATTCATTTTTTGGCATTACGATATAAATCAATCGGTGTAAATTTTACAGTAAAATTTAGAGTATAAATTTATAATTAACTTGGTACTTTTTCGATAACTTTTTCTTAATTCTCTCGTATGAGTTACTTCTCAGCCACCCTTTCTTGTCATCAGCTTTAATTTTTTTCTTTTATTGTCTCTAAGGAAGCGCAAAATATCAAATATGCTTGGCTCATTCGTGGTAATTTCATAATAACTTTGGCGGAGCTTGTCCTTGATAAAAATCGTTTCAAATATTTTTACACGGAAATATTTACGAACAAAAATTGAATGCAAATCAAAGTCAGTTTCGGATTTCTTGTTGTAGGGCTGAGCGTTGCTCACACGACACCCTCCCCAGCCCTACCTTTTGCGAGCAGTTATCGATCTATCCTCCGCTTCCATCCATCCATCCATAGCCTTGGGATTTCGCCAAAATTTGCGCGTTTACCACCAGTTGCCCTCGAATGCTGCTGCGTCATCGTAAAATAAATCTGCATGTCGATCATAAGGCAATTATTTTACGATGGAGATCCATTCTGAATGGTGTTTATTTTTTTCCTTTTTTTACCACCAGTTGCCCTCGAATGCTGCTGCGTCATCTTGAAAGAAAACTGATTATAGATCATCAGGCAATTCTTTTACGATTGAGATCCCTTGTAAATGGTGTTAAATTTTTTTTTTTTCACTATTCATGAAGCTGCAAATTCACTGTGCGAAACTCTACGGAGTTTAGACCGAAGATTTGAGTTACTATTTTTTAAAGGGACTTAAGAAGGTTAGGTAATCTGTTGAATTTCATGGCGGACCTATTATTTTGGTGTGTTTCATATTTTGCATTAAGCATTCCTTTCCTTGATTTACTTGGCATCTGGCACAGGAGAATAAAAAAGAAGAGCTCATGACCAGTTGGGTTGGCTCCACAGTGGCCAGTGCCTCGTTGTTGGTCGGGGAGTGAGGGTGTGTGTGATACCGTCCCGCTCCTCTTTCAATGCAATACTATTTGTATTTACAATGAACAACAATATAACCAACGCTGTGACTCCTCATCATGACGTTAGTTTTCATAACTGATTTATTTCGCTGAAAATTAGATAAATTGAGCATATATGGATTTATAAAGCTTCGTAGCGCTGCAGCGAAGTCGACAGAGGGTCGTCTGGGCTCAAGAATCGCAATAGAAATTTTAATTCGTTTTTTCTTGCATAAAAATTTCGTTCTAAAACGGCAGGCATAAGTGCCTTTCTAATCCTTTTTTCGTTTTTGGACGAGGTCGAAAACATTGAAAAATTTAGCTGGGAAATTTTGATAAATATCACGGTATAGCGTTGCTATTCACCTAAGTTACGTTTGCTTTTTTGCTTGAATATTTTCATATCGAAAACTGAAATTTTTACTTCTAATTACAGTTATTGTGCCGTTTTTTACGAACGTTTGAGAAGTTACATTAACGAAACATTTCACAATAAGTTGTCAACTAATGATGATGATGGCGTCCATATTAACTGGAATATATCAAGAGTTTATTCTGTGAAAAATAATACGCCACCCAAACCTAATACGCTAATTACTTTTTGTTTGTTGAGCGATAACAGAAGAGATATTAAAATCAAACAGCTTATTTAGGCTATACAATTCGAATGCACTAATTTTTCCGAATTAATATTTTGATGTTTCGATATTTTTTAGGATGTAAATTCTAAAAAATTCCATTCGCGTGATTCCATTTGGAATCACGCGCAATCTCGTTACGATAATAACTAATTCAAATAATTGAAAATAACTGAATAACTAACTATGAGCTTAGTTGGTTGGTAGATGCGAAATTTACTAAAGATTTCATCTACGCACTAACCCCTTATTTTGAGCCTGGCGATAATTTATGTATTATGTTTCACGAAACTAGCCCAGTTGAATCAACATACGGCAGAACTTGAACTTGTTGTTTCGATATTTTAGAAATAACAATTTAAATGATAAAAAGATGGGTTGCTGATTGAATTTGATTATGAGTTGTTATTATTAGACTCATATTTAGGTTAACCTGTTCATAATTAAAAGCTGAGAAAAGACTTAATTATTATTGGCACTTTTGGGGTCTTCCAATTTGTTTTATTGTTTTGTTCAGACCTCTGGCATGTTACAAGCAAAGTCTTAGCCTCTTAACTGTCAAGGTTAGGTTAGAATTTCTATACAGAACTTCTCTGATTTCGATGCTATCATAACTTCTTGTTACCTACTTCTTATGGAAAATTTATGTGAATTTTTACTACTTCATGAAGAATGTTTGGTGGTCAATTGTTTGCCTTCAAAATAAGGATTTTTTATGATATTTGTTGTGGTCTATTCCGTCATTTTTTCAAACAAATTGTAATTTTAAAACTATATTTTGAAAAAAATAAAATGAGCGAGAATGAGAATTGCTTCGAAATATACGTTTAAAACCTTTGCTACTCCAGTGCCCGAGGGTAACTTCATGACCGACGTTTTTTGGGCGGCGCAATTCTCAGGGATTTAACAATGTGTTAAAATTTGTAGGCAAAAATTTCTCCGTGAGTGATGGCGCTCGTTGAGTCGACCAACAGTACTAGTCGCTGTGTCTGCAGCAGGCCAGTCGCTGTGTCTGCAGCAGGCTAGTCGCTGTGTCTGCAGCAGGCCAGTCGCTGTGTCTGCAGCAGGCTAGTCGCTGTGTCTGCAGCAGGCCAGTCGCTGTGTCTGCAGCAGGCAGTCGCTGTGTCTGCAGCAGGCCAGTCGCTGTGTCTGCAGCAGGCCAGCCGCCGGGACATCAGCTGCTCATGATCGATACGGCGCGACCGCTGCTGCACGCTGCAACTTTGCTGCACAGTTGCTGCATATCTTCTTCAGGTTGCGCAGTTAGTTGCTTGCTGTACCTTTTCTGGATGCTGCGCATTAGTTAGCTGTTCACTACACAGCTACTGCATATTGTTTGCATATGTGCAGTTTGATGCCCGTGACAGTTCTACACAACAATTTAGTCTCACAACTGCTCTGTCTACACAACAATTTAGTCTCACAACTGCCCTGTCTACACAACAATTTAGTCTCACAACTGCCCTGTCTACACAACAATATAGTCTCACAACAATTTAGTCTCACAACTGCCCTGTCGACACAACAATTTAGTCTCACAACTGCTCTGTCTTCGCAACAATTTAGTCTCACAACTGCCCGGTCGACACAACAATTTAGTCTCACAACTGCCCTGTCTTCGCAACAATTTAGTCTCACACCTGCTTTGTCTTCACAACAATTTAGTCTCACAACTGCCCTGTCGACACAACAATTTAGTCTCACAACTGCTCTGTCTTCGCAACAATTTAGTCTCACAACTGCCCTGTCTTCACAACAATTTAGTCTCACAACTGCTGCTCTTCACAACAATTTAGTCTCACAACTGCCCTGTCTTCACAACAATTTAGTCTCACAACTGCTCTGTCTTCTCAACAATTTAGTCTCACAGCTGCCCTGTCCACGCAGTAACATTTCCCCACCACTGAGACCTGCAGTCACACAACTCGGGTTCCTTGGTCCTTAGAAACAGTGCTCATAGGAGTAGGACTTTTAGTCCTATTTCCTTTGGATTAGGAACTCGTACGATTTTTGCCTCGCTTAGTCGATCCGCTGTCTACTTCGTCCGTAAAGAGCCAAGGAGTAATTTTGCGTCATGTTTGCCATGCGTTTATTCGTTGTTGCCTGTTAATGACGCTAATAAATCTTCGAATTAAAGTATAAATGCTTCGTTCTTCTGCCGGACTGCTAATATTTTGGCCAGTGATTTGTGCCGATGGTATTTGATGGCTCATCTAATCTTTGCTCTCAGACGGGCGACATTTTTTGCCTTAAAATCAACGTTGAGCTTTAAAAAAATTAGCTGTGGGATATTCTAATAGTTGATTGCGGATCTTCGACGACCAGATTTTTTCGGTTTTCATGTAGATTTGTCTAAGCTGGATTGATCAGGTTGAGCTGGACGAGGTTTCGAAATTTGTTCTTATATAATAAAAGTAGGAGAGCCTTATTCCTGAAAAGATTTTACTGTTGTTCCTAAGCTCCACGCCTTTCAGAAAATAATTTAAAACTCAAAATTTTGTTGTGACTTTTCACACCCGGTGCTAGAAAGACCACAAGAAAGATGCGCTAAACACTGTATGTTACAATCTCTTTCTGTTAATGTATAGTATTCATATGACGATTTTATTTATTCTGACCTGACTTGTTCCCATGTAAAAATTTCCCTCACAAATTTGTTTACTTCTTTCTAGCTGATATTTTTCAATTTTTCATTACGTAATTCAAATAAATCCAGAAGGAATGCCTAAAGAATTTGTTGAGATGGATTGTCATTGTCAAACGATTTTTTAACTTGTCTAGTCGAACAGAATTCAACGATTAAACTTAGAGGTGACATAGAATTGTTTAGAACGATAAATTTTTTTCGAATACATTTCTTGCAATTACCGAGGTAGGACGAATAAATCATTGCATTATGTACATAATTATCACCTGGGATGAACTTGTATTCAAAGTCAACCCCCGTTGAATTCGTTATTATTTATTTTTGAACTGACCAATTCTAAATTAGAATAAAAATTGAGTGCGGCGTTAGAACTTCGAAAATTTTTTCATTTTGTTTCCAAAATCTTTACTTTCATTCTCGCTTTCCCGACCGTAATAGGGTTATTTGTTCTGGCCATTTAAAATACCATCGCAGTGTAAAAAGCCATTGGTCGTGCTGTTGCCAAGGCGTGGCCAGGCATTATCAAATTACCGGGGAATTGATGACCCTCTCTTCTCATGCTTACTTCTTTTGGTATCCGTACTGCTGCAACCGTCGCGTTGCTTCCGCATTTACTAGACCTGTGCGTTTGTTTTTCTTTAAAAATATCAAAAGCCATAGGATCCTAAAACCTTTGAAAATTCATCAACTCTTCAGCAACAGTTTTCAATTTAACGAATCCTTTTATTTACACCCTAGAAATCAGTAAAACGTACATTACGCCCATGTTCGATATGTCTGATTTTTTATGCTTCATGGTATTGATGCAATTTGGCCCCCATTTCTAATGTGTAAATCCTACAGTGAGCAAAATGCAGTGAATAAAACCGACAGCATCCGAACTCAGTAGATTTAGATGGGAAAGTTTTACTTGAGTTGCTGTATAAATTGTTTGTAACAGACTCAATTTTCGTCTCTAATATTTTTCAATGAGATAATTAAACAATTTGTTAACATGGAAGTGACTGAACGCCCTAATCCTTAACTTGCGTGGTTTACTCCATTTAGTTTTAGGTTATTTGATTCCAAGAAAATGTCTGAATACGGGGACTACAACTACAAGCAGCGATATTCCTTCTCTTATGATGCTGAGTGAGTATCTTATTTAAAAAATGTATTTTTTGGCATATTTTTCGTTCGTAAATAATAAAAACTGAAACACTACGCCAAATTAAAATATCAGAGCTCGTACGATATTGATCCGGGAACATTTTTTTCAATTTAGTTAACAAGTTACTAATGTGGTAGTTTAGTATGAATAATTTATTGCCTATTGGATTCAGTTGCTAAAAATTTTCGAAAAAAAAATCAGCAAGATTTCTCAGTGTATGGAAATATATCACACTCAGGACCGGTATTGACATCGGAAAAATCATTTGACCAGGTGAATATTTAACGTTTTATTAGATATAATTTGTGCCTTTACATACACACACTATATTTATGCGTCCATCCACCGTCACCATAGCTACTCAGCATTTTTATTATAGTTTATAGTATAATGCTATGGGTATTTTAATGCCTATACCTTGCGGACATGGATACGCGGCCAGATTTAACTCGCATAATCGAGATTTACCTCGCATTTAATTTGTTTATCGAATATCATTTGGATGTGAATATTATATCATATATATTATATCATATATGATATGTCTATGTTTCTACTGTTACAGGTTAGTGTCATGATTTTGAAAACATGAAAACGATCCTTGTAAATAAGACGAATCTTCTTATTTATTCATATTTTCCAGTTTTATTTCATTTTCTGGTCTTTATATATTTTCTATTCATATTCTTTTTTCCAGTCTTAATTATTTTCGTATTGATGATTTATTATCAATCTAGATTTTTTTCTTTTCCTAATCCATTTTCCAGTATCATTTTGTTTTCCAGTCTTTGCATGTTTACTTGGTTTCTTTCAATTTCGAAACTCTGCTTCTCAGAAATGATTTGAAATGGCTGTGTCAATTCTCTTTTTTTTTGGCGTTTAAATGAATCTCTTTCAAATCAAAATAAAAAAAATTCTTGTCGCATGAATATTTTGATTGATAGTTTCTATTTTGGAAACACTAATGCTAAACTGTTAACGAAAGATTCGTTTTCTTTCTTGAATATTTCATTCGAGTTGTTTGGAGCAATTGTGAATGATTTGGTTATTGTTGCACTGTCAATATTTTTCTATATGTTTCATCCGCGTCGTAATTAAAGTCACCCTCTATTTCATCTTTACCAGATGTAAAATTTAATTTTCTATGCCGCAATTAGTTTTTCATCTTATATTTGCGATTTTGTCATTACTGGTTCATTTATTCATTGTCTGAATATACTTTTCTTTCAAAGCTATCTTAAATTAATTATAATTTTGATTATTTATCCAAAACTTCGTTCTTCCCTTAATAATTTTCTCCATTTACTTCGCCGTCTTTCCTTCCTACTATTCTAAGAGATAAAACTCTCGTGGTATTCCACTCACATCTCAAGTTTTAATGGCTTCATCACCATTGCATCCAGTGCGCCCGCCATCACAACCATCCATCTCAAGAAGAGTTGACGGCAATCACCAACCCACCAACTTTGAACTGCAGCAAAATTCCACAAGTTGAATAATTATTTGCCTCGGTTTTTAACGCTTTCGCATTCGTCTCTGATGAATGTTTTTATCCGGTCTTTCATACAACAAATATTTTTTATAATCCTCATTGTTCTGAAATATGGGCATTCGATGTGAATTTATTCCCAACCGATTATTATTTCAATAAACGTATTTCTTCGTCTTGAAAAGCGAATACAGGTCTTTGGTATCCTAAGTTTATTCGGTATCCTAAGTTTATGACTTCTGCTTTGCTCTTTATAAATCCCAAATCTTCAAAAATTATTGTCTTCCTATAAAATTAAATTCAAGTGTCATGTTACAGATTTCATCGTAAATTTCCGGAAAAATTTTGAGGACTTTTCGGTCAGGTTTCCGTCAAAAGCTTTGAAAATTTATTCTAAGCCCTACGCCATCCTTCAATTTAGTTAGTTTCCTTTATGACGAAACTTTCGAGTTAACAAAGTTTCTCGTTGAGAGTTAATTATTGCTACTAAGAAATCTTCTACTAATATTTTACGGGTTTTCTTCACAATTTTATTTGCGTTCTCGATTATTATATGTAAAAAGTCAATTTTTTATTTGTTTTTATTCTCATTCGGTTCTGGCTGTTGGATTTATTTGAAAATATTCTCATGTCCAAAAATGTATTTACGACCATGATAAATTTCTCAGACAATGAGTCATGTTCGAATAACACGCACACTCACAAAAAGATTTAATGTTTGCATTGTTCACGTATTCACACAAAAATCAGTTATATTATAAACTAGTGGCGATCATAAATTTTTGTTGCGGGGTGCCACTAAATGATGTCAAGCATAGTTTTCGCGCACCACCAAGTGCCACCGTTAGACTTTGATTGGCCAATATATGCACAATTATTCCCAGTATATCTTTATTATTGCGCTAATAATTTGCACCTAAAGTCATTGTTTATATAGTTTGAATGTAATGGTCGGCCACTGTTAGCAGACGGGTGGCGCGTGGCAACAGAATGTCTGTTGTTAGGCTGTAAAAGCTTTGGCGGTATAAAAAAATAATAACTACTAAAAATTGTTTATTATCCCCAAAGTCTTCGTGTACCATGAAAAGCAGTGAAACTGGATCTAGAAATTTCCTTCACCTTCATGTATGATTGAACAGCCTCGCACGATTATGTTTTGAAGATGCTAATGGCGCTATACTTATTGTAGAATTCTGGTAAATATCCCCCTATTTCCGAAGGTGCGTGCTGCAATGAATAATTAAGCGGCTGCACAGAGCTTTATTTGAAAAATTGATAATGCGTCCGTCGTTGTAGATGTTAGCCCAATAATTCATACGACATTTGGGTCGATGGTTGCCCTGGTGAAGTAATCTGGTCCAGTCGACTATGTTATTATCGAACGAAGAAGTGGGTTAACAGGAAAATTTACGGTTAATACAAACCTCACAAAATTTTTGCACAGCCGTGTTTTTATATATGTACTTTTTGAAGCTGTATATAGAGGCTGCAAATTTTTGTGCAGTATGCCACGAGGTGCTAATATTACAGTCTTAAACTGAGCAATGTGCATATGCAGCGGGGTCAAATATATTTTCAATGTATTTCCTTAGTTGCCCTCCGTCGTCCCAATTACGTATTGAATTAATCCATTTCGGACGAGGCGCACGAAGCAACGATTTTGCGATCCTAAATAAAAGGTAATACGTTTCAATTCAGCATTACCAAATGAGCCGTAGTTCCTACTGCTGATTAAATTGTGCTTGGCTTAAGGCTCCATATTACAATAGTTAACGACAGCAAGCCCAACTTCATCTCCACAAATATTTCCTGGAAAGTTTTAGCGTAATTTAAAAAACAAAAAGGAGGTTTGTTTTAATTTTTCAAGTAATGGCAAGAGTTTCATGCTGGCGTACTGTATTTGTACCTTGCTGGTTTAACTTAATTAAAGCAATTTGTTCTCGGCCGTCAGCTAAGCCATGCTCACTAATGACTATCGTATTTCTATACGACAAGAACACCATCACGGGCCTTCACGACATTGACGTAATAACACATTAATGAAGATTTCTCTTGTAGTCATGCTGCTGAGAAATGAATATCGTCGTCGAACAAGTTTGCTACAATATTCATCGATAGACTTCTTAGTCTTGACACTAGTTACTAATTCATTATCTTTAATTATTCTTGTATATGTGAATCGAAATTTTGTTTCCCTTACACCTGTGCTTTTAAAGAATGATTTTATTTGTTAATATGAATTTGGCGCTATGGTTTATCCGTGTTATCACGTATATAATTACTGTTCTTCTGTTCTTATGAGGCTTTATAGTGGCTCCTCTCATGTAGAGAGGAGGGAGGCTTCTGACTGACTTCTTTTAAGGCATTATAGTATATTATATTATATTATATTACGTCGCTTAAACGACGTTTAATTTAAACGACTTCTTAAAAAAAACGAAAGCTGCTCCTTTCTAGCCATGTTCTGCCACTGATTGCGTGGGGCTCTTGTGTGAAGGTTTTGGATTTCTAAGGAAGGTTTAGGGTCAGGAAGAGAAATTTCTCGGGACTGAGACCATCGATATTATTACTGTGGTCAATATTCTGCGATTTCAGTGGGAAGAAATATTAAAGCTAATTAATAAGTTATTATTATTATCTTAATTTCATAATTGTATCCTAATATCATAATTAGCTCGTAACCGATAAGCGATCACTTGATAATTTTTCTCTGCTTACACATGATAACGCGCACGATATATTATAACTTATAATTGTGCACCTCTCATACTTTGTGATTTTTGACGAGTTATCGCTCATTCCATCATTTTCGTACACTTTAATAATCTGTTGATGAGATATTTTTGATGTTTCATGCAAGTTGGATTGAGTTAATCACTCCTGAAGCGCTTTAATTACAATTTATCATACGACTGGAATTTTTACAAAAGTTTTTTCAGCAAACACTATACTTTCTTCATTTTTTTCCGACGACGATTTAAACTTTTTTCCGCAATAAACAAGTTTTGTCTGAGCATAACCTAGCGATCCATGAACTTCTTCCGCCGTCGCAGTGGGAGCGTTTCGGCACCTGCACAAAGTCCGATATTAAATTTCAGTCGTCGTATTTTTCCCCAGCGTCACGTTTTCAGCTCATTTTATAGCACAAAAATGCATTCGTTTTGTTGTTTGAAACCAAAATTCGGACTCGCCTTCTCGCTTATTCATGGCCTTCCCAAGACTGAGCGACCTTGCAACGGAACTACAAATCTAATTTAGTTCTGGGGAACAGACAACAGAAAATTTAGGATGCATCTGCATTTATACGCTTTTTGTGGTATACAACAGATCAACAATAAGGTTATTTTTAACTCAAAATTTCATGAGGTTTTTCTATTCGGGCTCATAAAACTTAGGTTCCGTCTTTTCAAGACAACAAGCCTAAAATATATCCTGTGCATTTTGAATGGTTGAAATTTTGAAATTTCAAATGGTTGAATTTTTTTTTTTTTTGCTTTCAACTGTATTTAAGACCTGATTTATTGACTTAAGACTGCTTTCATGAACGACTTATTTTCTCTGGCCATTATAATTGGTGTATAAAAGAGAAGAACTTTGTTTTGTGTATTTTCTTGTTTGGACTATTTATATATATTATTCATATGTTATTCAGGTAATTTAGAGGTAACAGTGTACCTCTCACCTTTTTATCTGCAATTTTTTATTCATACGTTTTTTGCACAACTTTATTTTTATTTTTGCACCGTATATTCACATTAGAAAGCTTTTATGCACAAGTTTGATTCTATCTAAATGTGTGATTCTTCAGTATTTTTTCTATTGTGTTTCATAATGTTGAAGTTTGTGTTTCTTAACTTCCAAGCGTATTTTATCTCTCACCTTGTAGAATGTTGTAGAAAAATTAGTTACTGAATTGCCTAATCTATTTTACATGTAAATTTATCATTTTTTCGACATTACATGAATCGTACAATTATTCTATTCCTGTTGAAAATTATTACTAATAAATGTTATGTTTTTATACATTTTTTTATATGAGCCGAACGGTGATTTTACATCTTGCTCACAATGATCTATGCTACTTGCCCTTTTTAAAATTCACTTGTTTAAAGAAAAACCGAAATACGTTGGTCATCTTCTCAATATAACAATATACTATATGAACTAAATTTCTTTAATAAAATAATTTGATCAAAAATTTTCAACTTGAAAAATATTTTAAAAAGTGTTTTTTATTTTGCAGTTTTGACGACAGCAGCAGCCTGAGCTCAGGCGTGAGTGATTCTCTGAACGAAGTTTGTGGGGGCGACGACCCCCTCGCCCCCCTAGCCCCCCTCACCCCTCTGCCTGACACCACCTACGCAAGGGTGAGTTAGTCTAAGTACTAAGTAATGTACTAAGAGTACTAAGCAATGCTTAGCGCCACACGGTAGGGTAAGTTACTCCATAAGCAATATGCTTAGCACCACACGGTAGGGTGAATTACTCCATAAGCAATGCTTAGCACCACACGGTAGGGTTTGTTACTCCATAAGCAATGCTTAGCACCACACGGTAGGGTGAGTTACTCCATAAGCAATGCTTAGCACCACACGGTAGGGTGAGTTACTCTAAGTACTAAGTAATGTACTAAGAGTACTAAGCTATGCTTAGCACCGCACGGTAGGGTGAATTACTCCATAAGCAATGCTTAGCACCGCACGGTAGGGTGAATTACTCCATAAGCAATGCTTAGCACCACACGGTCTTGCCTATAGTAGCCTAGCCTGGAGCGCTCCAGTATGGAAATACTTCAAGTCGTCTATGTTACGAAAAATTGCAGAATGGAATAAAATTGTTTCTTTATTTATCATCGAATTTTTGAGTGAGCTGCGCCTAGAGCTTTTCATTAACTTCCCAGAAATATTGCTACAGAATAACAATAATCATAATAAACTGATATTGAAATCGCTATCACAGAAGTCAACCGACATTGTATCTGAAATGTAATAAGAATCTGAATGCTGATGATGTTGAACTCTTTTAGATTCTTTACTCAATAGAATACAATTTCGTTGTATTTTGGTTGTATGGGCTGCCTTTTTGTTCGTGCCCGTCCCTCTATCAAAGTCGTTTTGCACAAATGTTTTCATTATATTGTATTTATATGGTATTTATCTCTCTATTGCCCTCTCTAAAGACAAAATTGCGTTGTTTGGCATCGCTTGCCGTACGGTCTCGATTGATGTTTTTCTTTGTTCTGTAAAGTTATTCCTAATTTTATCGCTAAACTTCATCGCTGTTAGTTTTGTTCAACGAAATAAAGCTTTCCAAACTACCAGCATATATTAAAATAGTAAAAGTTCTCCGCGAGGCTCGAGGATTCTGCGTCGAAAAAGTCTAAGGTCAACTTTGATAATAATTTTAAATTTAAGCATATCATTGTAACCACTGGATTTCATACTTGTAGATAAGAGTGTTTCTGCTGCAATATCGTTTTGAAATGTTTCGCATGATTTAAACGGAATTATGATCGTTTCTAAAATCCATTAAGACATTATTTTCATAATGCATGGAATCTTCCGGGTCATACAAATAATTTCAAAAATGATTCAGTGTCTCTTGTTAATCTTTTCGATATGAGTTAGAAGTTAGGTTCCCTTGCTTTCTATGTAGAGTCGTCGAAGAGGAAAAAATATCGTTGAAAAAGTCTGTTCCCTGTTCTCATGGGAGGAAAATGATCTCAAAGCATTGTCGTTCTTTTTATTTGCAAAAGGGAAATTCAATTTTTACTGAAGTGGAAAGAGCATCTATAGTAATTCTCCGTACTCCATCGCGCTCATTTTATTTCTTTTTCAGTTCATGGAAATATTTTTGCAATGTTCGGTACTTATTTACTTTGGATAATAAAGTAGAGTCCGCAAGTCGGTCGTATTCTTAGAAGCTACCCAAAGTAATATAAATAATATTAGGTTACCATTTTTTTCACTAGAAGTATGCTCACTTTTTCGAAAGGTAGATTTTTAAATGTGGTGACAAAAAACTTCCTATCACCCATAGTAAATTTATTTACCCTCAAGGAAAATATTTACATTAAAAATAAATATAGATACGGTTGCGTACAAATTCTCATGAAACCAATGCTGCCCCAAGTTTTTTTTTCCGAAATTTTCCGGGAAACTTGCTGTCCGAGGATTACTTACGGAAATAACTCCGATTTGCTGGTTTCAAGCCTCTAATATTTTCCTTATAATTATCAAATTTATCAAACTATTTAATAAACCAATCCTTGCATGGGTTTCCATTCCCATGAGAAAGTTATTTAAATGCTGATGTGTCTGCATTACTCTTAATTTGTTGCGCTCAACACTTATCATTGGAGATACATACATCGTCGTGCTATAATTAATTCCATCCTTTAATTGCAGGTTGAATGAATGGTATGCCATTAATATCTTTCAGACTTCTTAATGTGCTTATTTAAAAAATGTTATTGTAAAACTGCATTACGCAGGAAGAATCGAAGAATAGTTAATTAAACCATATAATGATTAACTCTCTAAAGGACCAATAAATAGTTGACATTAGTTTTACGTTTTCTATTAACCATAAGACTTTCATCTCTGTCGCTGATCGGATTTTGGAACTTTTTCATCAAGTCTTCGTAATCTCCTCTAGCGGGGCTGCTGATCTCCTAAACTTTACTTTAATGACTCTCAATCTCCAGCGATATCCATTCATTTAGCTCATATTTAGAAGACTGAGTTCTATTCGAATTTTTCGCCATTTCTTATAAAGGCTTTTTCATCGTGCGGTCCAGCATTCGTGAATGTGATATTCATCACGTATGCTGTTTATTACTCATGACTGCGGACTGACGACTTGTTTCTTTAATTTATTTTACTTTTTTGTTTTTGACGACTTGTTTCATTAATTGTGAGAAAGTCTGGTCCTATGGTCGAGAACTTAAATCACTGCCGCGTTATCAGAATTCGTTTTTCATGTGAAATGAATGGAACCATTGTAATAATTTGTCTGTATAAACGTTGTTTGTTGGGAGAATGAATCGCCGAGTTTGTCTCGTAAAAATATTCATATGTGTATGCGTTCTTTTATGTTTGACTCATTTAAGTGGGTTTTTATTTGCCCGAATCCACTCGCTAAATAACATTCTCCTCTCGTATCAGCTCTCTTTTTGCTCTTGTTTCATTCAAATTCTTATCTGCTGTCGGCACTTGTTTGTCACTCGGATTTCAGTTCGGAATTTTAAATTTTATTTCTGGGAAAGTCCGTTTGCCTTTGATGTTTCGGCTCTATTGCCTCCACAATTACATTGGATTGGCATCAGCAGCGTGGGAGGCCGGGTTCATCGCCCCTCTCTGACATTTGAAACAACAGAGAAAAAATGTTCTACCAGAAGCCGCTCTAGGTGCTTCTTCTGTCTCTTAGGTTATTTTCATTTAAACCATAGGATAATTCAAATTCTTATTTTCAAGCTGGCCAATTTTGCTCTGCATTTTGATTTCATCTTTTGTGGCAGTTTATACCATTCTATCACGTCGTCTTTTACGAACTCAACGGTTGTAAGCACGAAAAAGAGCAAAGAAATGCTTTGTCATGATCTCTGCTAACGGAGAAGCGATAGATAATTTTTGTACAAATAAATCCTTTCGCCGTGGTGATTTTCCCGCCAGTCTACGAATAAAATGTATAATTGATCTGTATTGACGAAAATATTTGCTTTGCATCAGCAGGTTCATCACCAATGCGTTATTGTACTGTTCAAGCTATATCTTTCAGATCCTTGCTTCAACAATATTCACTTCAATGACGAAGTACTTCTGTTAAATTTCCATTTTATATTTTCAAAATTTGCACATTTTACGAATATTTTTTCTACACTTCCTCTCGTTGATTTTTATTCCTATTTCATTTTCACCTACCACTACTAACTTCAAATAGACGCAATGCAATATTGTTTCATTAACTCGTAAGCAGTGCCCGACTAAACCTATAAACTAGTGTTAACTTTTGTATCTCCATCCTCGGCTCGACTTGAATTGAATCTCGCGCTACAAATCCCAAAGGGATCAAATCCTGGCGAGGTAGTGCTGGCAACAAGGAAAAAATTTATAAATCTATGAATTTTTGACATATTTGTTCTTGGAAAATAATGAGATACTTTAATTTTCACCTTTTTCGTACAGTTGCCCTTTTGGATAATAATAGTGAGATTATTTGTTATATCGCGCGGAAAAGAGTCCTTTCAAATTTCACGTTCCGGCGCAAAAAATTTTGCGGCTCCAGTATTGACTTTCTCTTTAGTAACAGAAAGTATCAAGTAATATGTCCGTCAATTCTCGGTTTTAAGGTGGCATTATATTATTGTATTTTTCTCGGACGAAACGCTTTCGGAATTAAATTTCAAACCATCCTCGTACACGCCCTTACCTTGAATTAATTTTATACAACTCGATCCCTCCGGCCTCCAAGATTTGTGCCCTTGAAGAGACATTTCCCTGTATTTGCTTTTCTTTAAATTTTGTGAGAGTAGAGAATGACAGAGATTAACGGTCACCGTGCATGGCAATACTGCCCAAAATGGGCTTAAGTCGCCCAGTCTTCATAGCTCCAGAAACCATTGTAGTGTTACTCTGTGTTCTTATGTAACGGCAGTGCTTCGAGATATTGCAGATATACTAATTTTTTTGTTCAACTTAAGATTAGGATTTTGATATTGCTGAATAAAAATTTTTTAGAAATTTTGAATTTTTACGTCATGACTGTGTTTGTTTATCAAATTTCTGCTACATTAGATATTTAATGCCCAAAGCGTGTAATATTTGTTTTAGTCATTCTGGATGCTTCTATCATTTTTTATTCTTCCCACTCTGCAAGTTACTAATAACATTGTCCTGAGCTACACGGTTGATGTATCTTATCTTTGCAAATGAACATAATACAACGTGTAATGAAGCTAGTTGCTTGCTCAGGCTCGTTTCTCACTCGTGTGAGGTACCTTCCTTGAAACTCTCATATCAACCATTAACAGTTTATTTAAACAAGACTAAATGGTGTAGTTAACACTACAATAATAATAACTGGAACAATAATAAATGGAACAATAAATGTATACACTGACTGATTGATTCCTTGATTGATATTTACAATTAATGACCAGGTTTTGTTCGAGTTTCTATCGCCTTTGACTTCTCGTCTTTGCTGAAGCTCTGATTGCGCGTTGTCGTGTTTGAAACTCGCAGAATTATATTTGAAATTCGCGATCTTTGATACTTCTTAATTTATATGTATTTTTAAAGGAAGTTTTTCTTCGAAAAAAAGATGAGCATAGTTGGTTTTATCTTCGATGAGTTCAGTATATATTTGTTAAAAATTAAATAAATACCGATCGTTAGTTACAACATTTTACCTATTAACGTGGTTTCAAAATTTATTTTTTTTATCAGTGTTACTTTGCTTGTGTTTTTTAGTACATGCATATTGACTGCAACATGCGGCTACAAAAGAAAATCTGTTTGTACGTGTCTGTTATGGTAGCCCTTATTTATCAACTTTTCGAAGTATGATCTTTCCACCCACTATTTTGTTCTATTAAAAAAAATATATAAGTCTAATCTAATTATCTGCGAAAAAATTATGTCTTTTTCTTTCTAATAAGACGTTGCAAAAAGATTGAGTGTATTATGTTTTTCAGTGCTTTCTACCTGTGGAAAAACGCATCTGATTTTCTACAGAGATAAATTTAACTAGCATTAGATGAAATTGAAAATTTTTAGGCGTTAAACATGAAAAATAATTGCGTAGAAGAATAAACGAATAACCGATGTGATAAATAACATGAAAACCAAAGAAAACATAGAAGAAGCACCGTGTTAATAATGTTCAAGAACACAAATGAACGTGTTTGGTCCATCACGTACTGTTTTCCCCAGGTGTTTTAGCACTTGCAGTTGTCGTATGTTTAGGAGCGTCAATCGATCAATACTTCGCTCAATACTGCCCACCTGATGCCTTTGTCCTGACGCTTAATTAAAGCCTGGGACTCCTATTGCATCAGTCCGACGAACTATGTGCATCAGGCAAGACCTCTTGTGTGTTCCACTGTACGACAGATATCTGTTTGCATCAGTCCGACGAACTATGTGCAGTAGACAAGACCTCTTGTGTGTTCTACTGTACGACAAATACCTGTTTGCATCAGTCCGACGAACTTGGTGCATCAGGCAAGACCTCTTGTTTGTTCTACTGTGCAACAAATATCTGTTTGCATCAGTCCGACGAACTATGTGCATCAGGCAAGACCTCTTGTGTGTTCTACTGTAAGACAAATATCTGTTTCCATCAGTCCGACGAACTTTGTGCATCGGGCAAGACCTCTTGTGTGTACTACTGTAAGACAAATATCTGTTTGCATCAGTCCGACGAACTATATGTGCATCAGGCAAGACCTCTTGTGCGTTCTACTGTGCAACAAATATCTGTTTGCATCAGTCCGACGAACTATGTGCATCAGAACAGGCCTCTTGTGCGTTCTACTGTGCAACAAATATCTGTTTGCATCAGTTGGTCAAACTCTGTGCATCAGTCTGACGAACTAGCTTGTGCGTCCATTTAATAACCCCAGACGGGTGCTTTTAACACGTTTTTTGGCAAAGTTCTGGTTTGCAAGTAAATATACAGTTTCCGGATTTACGTTTATATTTGTTTTGTTCAAAGAATCACTTCAACTATTATTCCATCTGAATTATTTGTGAATAGTTTTTATTAGAAGATGAAGAAGCCGAATGTAAATAAACCGATATATAAAATGTAAATATAAATGAACGCGAGAGGAAACAAAAGGCGTTTTTTTTTCAATCAGATTCTTGGGCATGTACGACTCTTTTTGTTGAATAAACGACGGAAACGGGACTTTTTTTCTTCACAATTTTTTGTCGGATGCGAGTTTTTCCGTTAATCGCAGCCACGTGGAAGTTGAGCTAACTGAACTCGGCTTGGGTTCGACTCGCAGAAAGTATTGCATATTTTTATCTACTGTATATTGCAGTTCATTTGTATTAGTTTCATCGTCGAAGCAAATGTATTCCCTTGACAAATTCAGTCCCTGTTATCTTTTTCCCTGGGAACTTCCATGATTACTCGCGACAAATTATCGTGCCTGGTTTTCTTGGCTACTTCCTTCTTGTCTTTCTTGATAAATTGTAAAAGTTTTTTTTTCTGTTATATTATTCCCCTTCTACTTTCATCGAAATATTATATGTGCTAGGGCATCTAAGTTCAAAAGGTTTAACTGACACGATTCCTTATCATAAAATCACTTCATTTCTTAGGATATGTAGGAATCATGCGGGAATTTTTATCTCATATATGGCAGTATTGCTTTTAAAAAGCTCCCAGTTGTTTACCCGAGTTTGCGATATTTTCCTTTTTTTCATTAATGTTTTTCACCGTAAGAAACTTTTCGTAGTCTTGAAAGGGATTTAGGTAAGATGAGTTTTTATGCTTGATATTATTAATACAGAGAAATCTAAAATATTTCTGAGAACTCCTTTCCTTCTTCATAGAATAAAACAATAATCAAAAGTGCAAATCAATATATACACGAAAGTGATTATTACCTATGTAAAGAATTGCAACCTAGGTAAATTTAGGTTGGGTATTTCTGGTATTTTTCGTGTACCGGTATGTATTTTATTTTTTCGATATTTTTTATTTTTGATATTCTCTTCTATTCTCGCTTCATATCACAGGAAATTTCTGCTCCACAGAACCGTGCAGGCAAAGATGTCGGCCTGAAGCTCCCCGTAGGTCTGTCTGGAGGGTCTCGCAAGACGTCGCTGGGTCTAGAGTCTTCGCGCATGTACAAAGTGGTCTCATCCAAAGCCCATGTGGTTAAGAAGACAGAAAGCGGACAGCAGACTGACTCTAGTGCCTTCAAGTGAGATATCTGCATGAATATGAAGAGAAAATAATTTACCTTGCAAAACACTTCTTCATATTATATGATATTATTTTTGGGGTCAGATTGCCCACTTTAATTTTCGTATTATTTTTTTCCTCAAATAACTTATAGTTTAACTTCGTCTGAACTGAGTTGTTTTTATTTTCAATTTGCCCCAAGAGAAATGAACAGTTATGTTGTTGAATAATATGTTCAAAATAAATTAATTTCTCTGCTTCTGTTCTTACACACATTTTCTTATACAATAGTGCAAAATTTCTCATTCTTCGTATTCACATTTGCTTCTACATGAATAATACTAAACATAATAATTTAGGCTAAAGAAATAAAATTTTGCAGGCAAATCTCCAACACCCAGTGGAAAAAATACGTCGACACCTCCAAGGATTCGCAACGTGGGTGTTTGGAATCCAGTGGTAGCAACCCTGGTCGTCGTTTGGAACAAAGGAAACCTGGAGTGCTGGGTTCACCCAGTATTCCCAGCAACCCTGGATTTGGGTTCAGTCCGAGTGTTTCTACCGCTCACAACGGGGTCGGTTTAGCTCAAGCAGCAACCAAAAAATCTGAGCGCCAAAAAATTCCCGTCGACCGAAGAGAAGCAGAAAAATCATTGAGGTCAACAGTATCACCGCAAACTAACGGCGACAATCGCAAATTACAAAACCCGAAAACCGCCCCCAGCAATTTCGGATACAGTTCCAAACGCACGAGTGTCAGCAGCGTATCCAGTACAGGAAGCAACAGTCGGGCCAGTTCCAGCGCTGGCAGAAGGCAGGACAGCCCCAACATCATCGGAGGAACTCCTGTCAATGATATTCGAAGGGAAGGTTCTAGTCATAGTTTAGAGCGACCTAGAACAAAGATCAAAGTTTCAGGAGGAACGCAAACCACCACCAACGATCTTCCATATATGCCTGGGTCAGCGCACAACTCCAGTGTACATTCAGATGGAGAGTACTCGTCAAATTCTCTTGGTAGAAAATACCAAGTTAAATCATATTCACTGAACGGTCCGACCGCCGCCCAATTATCACAGAACGTCCGGGAACGTATCATGCAGTCCCCGTACGGCAAAGTCCATATGGGACCGGAATACAGTCCTGTAAGTAACCCATTTGCAGCGCCGTATTACCGAGAGAGAAGTCCCCGTATAAAACCTACAGACGGGTCCTTAAGCGATTCCCCGTATGCTAACTACACCGACCTTCAATACACCACAAGTCCGTACAGCAGTCCTTACATGTGGGCTGGAGCTAGAGGCAACTACCCCGGCTCTGTAGCATCTGCACCCAACAGGTACGGAATAATGTAACGATTATTATTTGTTTTACAATCATGTTAAACGCGATTACGTATTTTACGATTATGTTCATAATCGCCTCATACCCAGGTTTTGAAAGTACAGTAGGGGGTCAAAAAAAGTATTGTACGTTGCTCTTCTAAGTGTTGAGGGAGCTGCTTGCCTCGGTGACAGTCTTCATGGATCTTTCACCAGCTTCTAATTATTCTTTTAATTGTATATTAAACTGGGGTAATTAACAGGACTGATTACATAATTTATTACTTGTAACATTTTTTCTTACATGGTATAATTAAAATTATAGGGGTTTATCTGTATGTATAAACAAACGTATGTTCTTTTAAGAATGCTTTTCCTGATGAATATCAAAGCAGACTAAATTGAAAAAGGAATTTTCAATATTAATGTTGGCTTTCTTGGTAAGTTCAGTAAAATAATTTTCAAAATCAACTCATTCCTGTCAGCATCTTGCAATGATATCAAGATGATCAGTTTTATAGGAATAAATGAATAATGCGAGGAATGAGCTCACATAAAATATTTCATAGCCTTAAATAGCGCCTGCTTTTCGAAAAAGTTTGAATTAAAAATTTTCTTTGTAGGTATCGAAGTAGAAAGAAAAAAATTCCGCAGCTGATTTTCTTGAAGAACAGCAACTAATCAATTCGATAATTCGATACAAAATAAATATTTTTGGAACAATGTGTTAGATTCACAATAATCTTTTACAGTCAATCGAAGTGCCATCTGATGATAGAAATCAATTAATTTTTGCAGAGGAGGTTCAATGCCCGAGGCAGAAACCTAAAAACATTAAACTAATCAATTCGATGCAAACTAAATATTTTTGGAACAATGGATTAGATTCACAATAATCAACGGTTTATTTCACAATAATCTTTTGCAGTTATTCGAAGTGCCTTCTGATGATAAAAATCAATCAATTTTTGCAGGGGAGGTTCTATGACCGAGGCTGAGAGCCTGGAGAGCGTCAACAGCAGCACGGCGAGTTTAGGTCTTGCGCGCGCCGGCGTATCAAGCCTTACGCAGGCGCGGCTACTGCGTCACCAGCGCGACATTACGCAGCACCAGCCTCAGCCTCAGCCTCAACAGCCTCCTCCTCTGCTCAGGTCTAACAGCGTCAGGTGAGCAGCTGTTCATACATATTTATAAACAGCTTATTTATATTTTATAAGATTGATCGATATTTTACGATCATCGTTCGAAATAATCTAAACTATTGTAATAATTGTTTTTATCTATTGGTGTTTGCGTGAGATATGTGTGCTTTATGATGATTAACAACAATTTTTTTTGTTAGAACGGAGTAGAAATATTTGTATTAATATTTGATTTATATCAATATTCGGAATGTTTTCTGACTACTTTTTTCCATACTTGACGTTTCTTTCCTACACGCAGCCACCTCATTGAGAGGACCTATCCTAGGTACGCTTGCTGCCATTGTTTGATAATTTTACAGCAATATTTTTCCATGAACCAATGAGCTCGTTTCCGAAATTTTTTCTCTCTGTTCTTTTGCTTAGGAATATTATATTTATTTAATTTACTTATTTAATTAATTTAATAATTTAATTTAATAATTATTTAATAATCTAATTTAATTATTTAAAAATTACGCTAATCCGATAGTCATACTTATCAGACATATTAAATACGTATCAACTTCTAAATATCGTCACAAAATTTGGTAGGTATGAATTTGACGTTCAAGCCAAGCGAATCCTCTGGCTCCTTCTACTGGAAATATTTGTTACCTAAATAATTTTGACTAAAATTTAATAAAAATTGAAACTGAAGATAAAAAACGCATCAGTTTCCTGTCTGGGTTCCGGGTTTGAACCTTACAGTATCCACCTAGTCACATACATACGAGTACTACAGGAAATGCAAACTTGATTTTGATGAAAGTAATCTATTTTAAATATAATGAGCTTTTGAAGCTCGGAGTTGTAAGAGGTCTAATTGGTTTATGCATGATATATATTTTTAGTAATCAATCACCAGCTTTATGCCTGTACCAGAATTTTTTATCTTTGAGCACATTGCATCTTCCTTATTGGCATGCAAAATTCTTTATAATCCACTTATATTTCACTAATTTAACATTTTTATATTATTGTTATTATTTAATAATAATAATTTCATTTCATAACAAAATAATGCGATTATATTATTCTCGGCCAAGTCTATGACACTACAAGTTAAGACAGGAACTTCTAATTTGTTCTATTCTCATTGCTGCCGTATAATCTGTAGAAAGTTTCTAGAAGATTAGTCTCAACCATATATTGATCAAAAAAAAAATTGATACAGCACTGGCCTGTCTTCCCATTGTTTTTCTCCAGAATGTAAATGTTTTTTTTTCCTTGTTTTAACATGCGATCTATTGTATTCTAATTTTCAATTTTTATTCTGATTGCGCATTCAAATTCTAAAAAACTAAAACTATTAAGATACAAAAGAAAATGTCTCGAAGAAATGACGAATTTGTGTGAGATTTCATTTGCTTTTAAATTCCTGGTGAAGTTAAAAATTATTTTTGTTCCTACATGCACTATATATGAATCATTAGCGCTCACAAACTAAAAATCTGCATTGCAATTTGCATCAAGATGTTTTATATTAAAATGAACGAAAATGTTGTTTTACTTGCGGTACATTTGCTGCAGTAGAATTTTTTTGAGTGTGAGAAGTTTGATAGTTCTTCATTCCATCTTTTGCACACGTTAAAAATTTTTAGAAACAATTTAAAAATCAAAGTTTGTGTTGTGTCGCACTACTCTCCCGAGCGCGAAAATATCTGTTTTCAACTCTAATTTCATTGAGTTTTTTCGCAATTTTTTTCTCAAATGCTGATAAATTCATTTGAATTGTTCACGTGAATTTGACAAATTTCACTCGTCTGCATGCAGTCATCATCATCCGTGAATCATTGAAGATCCAAATAATTTCTGGTCCTGCAAACTATAAACTCATTAGGAGGTCTGTCATTGAAAAATATGTCATACAAGTAATAATACAAACTGATCTTAACTGCCGGAGAAATTGAACATGAACGCTATTTTATCTTATTGTAATAGGTCCACAAAATCTGAGAAAATATATTCGACCAACACTTCACCTGCGACTCTCGAGAGCCACGTTGTGGACGGTTCAATGAACATTCGGGGACTGCCCGTAGACAAGGGGGCGTATATTACGTCCCAGCCCACAAGTCCCACTCCCCCTTACTGCGGGACCAGTCCCAGAATCCCGATGTCCCCGTTGAATTCGACCCGCGGGTCACCATACTACGCTGGACCTGTGATGCGCGGCAAGGAGGAAGATTGTGAGTATAAAAACATGAACTTTTGTACCAATATATTTGTACAATATGCATGGTACACACTTTTTTGTGTAAAATTATGGTAATATGTGCTTGAATACTTTCCTAAGCAATTAGGAATATATCAACTCAAACTCGTATCAAGGGTTTTTCTGAATGATGTCTTTTACTTCAGAACTTCTTACTTTAATTCTTCTCCGATTCGCGATTGTGTCGTCGGAATAATTTGTCGGTATGACTACCGCATTTTTGATTCCTAAAACTTTCGGATTCGAAGCCACAACTTTATAATATTCTTCCTCTATTTTCGACAACCTAGTGACCTATTAAATATTCATGTTTCAATTCAACGTTATCGAATCACCTTTCCGTTTCAATTTTTTTATTTATATCGACCAGATTACATTTCTGTTCCACAACATTTCTCCGTCAACCTCGCGTATTAATCCAGACCACGAATAGTCCTTGTCTTTCGTTTTCTGTGACACGATATTTTCCCTTTGACCTCTGTATCATGTTTTTGTCGTCCACGGTATGTTTTTTAACAGGAATTTAGAAACAAAGAGAGAGCTGAGTATCAACATCGTCATAGGGTATATACTAGTTAATTCTCCATATTATCCACTACTATTCGTTTTATTTGCGTTTAAATTCTTGGTGAACTTGCAATTGAAGCAAGCTAATGATATAAGTACTTATCTTCTATAACCTCTCGTATTAATCCAGGCAATAGATCATCGTTGTCGTTGGTGTCGTCCTCGTCGTCGCATTACATGGGCCGGGTAGACAAGCGTTTTATTTGCTTTTAAATTTTTTATGAACTTGCGATTCAAGCAATTTAATGATATAAGTACTTATCTTTCATAACCTCCCGTATTAATGCAGGCAATGGGTCATCGTTGTCGTTGGTTTCGTCGTCGTCTTCGCATTACATGGGCCGGGTAGACAATCGTTTTATTTGCTTTTAAATTTTTTATGAGCTTGCGATTCAAGCAATTTAATGATATACGTACGTATCTTTCATAACCTCTCGTATTAATGCAGGCAATGGGTCATCGTTGTCATTGGTATCGTCCTCGTCTTCGCTGTACAGCGGCCAGGAAGACAAGCATTCCCTCGAGGTGCTGCGGCTGAGGAAGGACCTCGCTGAGGCGCAGGACAGAGTCCACACCCTCGCCTCCCAACTCTCGACAAACGTTAGTGCCAAATGAATTTTTTTTATAACAACATGCTTTTCCTCATTTTATTTACACTGTTGTAATATTTTTGCTATAAATGTTCTAATTAATTTAAAGAAATAATAACTAGCAAGGTTACAGATTAGTCATTTATTTTACTCACAGAAATATTAGCACTAGAACACGATTAGCACGAAAAGTAAACTCACTGAAAATTTATAAACGAAGAAAACTCCACACAAATTCATAATATCTCTATTGAGAAAGTTTCAAAGTTCAGCTACAGATGCAATCAGAAGTTAATACAGTCAATAACACAAAAGTTAAATCCTAAAATTGCACTACCTAATAACAATTTCTAGCATAAGAGCTAAAGGCTGGATTTAAACTGTGCCTCTCTTATACAATAATTCAAATACGCAATAATTCAAAAATACGTAGATAGGAAGCGCGGGATTTAGAAGCTATAACCTTTTAAGTCAGTGTCAGGCACTGAAACGTTAAGCTGTTCGGCGTGAGTACGCACTGCCGAACGAGGGCGCGATAGTAACTGCCCACTCCTACAACTCATCCCTTTATGCTCGGTGACCCTAGAATAAAGATTGCGTGAGCCCAGCCGAACGTACGCAGATGCTCATCGTGTACAACTAGATTCATGAAAAGGGAGGATATTTTTGTACCTAAAGAAAGAACCTACTTTGAAATTGTTCACCAATAAAATATGAAGATTACTGTTTGAGAAGTATTTCATACACAAATCTTTTAATTCTCTTGACATAGCTTCGGATGCATGACCGAAGTATGGAAAATAACTACAAATATAGTTCCTATTATCGGGCAATGGAACAACTTCGCTGTATCGCTTGGACTTGAATTTCTTAATTTGGGTAAACACCAGGCTAGAAGGAAATACTTTCCAAACATTAATCTGCATATTTTATTGGTGAATAATTTAAAATAAATCCTTTCTTCAGGTACAAAGTTATCCTCGCACTTCATAGTTATCATAGTACATAGTTATCCTCGCACTACGTCCCTAGTTTATAAATATAGTTGTGCAAGATGTGCATCTGCGTACTCTGGGATGGCTTCAACCAATCTTTATTATTTTCTTCGCTCATAAATTTTTAGTGATTTTGCGATTCGAGTAATCTAGTGACATTAAAAAGCAACGTCATGCAGAATGATTAACGTATTTAAGAGCACTATCATGATTCTTTGTATTTCCTACCGACAAACTTGTCTTTAAAATATACACTATATGTGTTGCATTTTTTTATAGATACAACAAGTTTATT
This sequence comes from Hyalella azteca, assembly GCF_000764305.2. Taxonomy (NCBI): domain Eukaryota; kingdom Metazoa; phylum Arthropoda; class Malacostraca; order Amphipoda; family Hyalellidae; genus Hyalella; species Hyalella azteca. Next base: position 129,844 of record NW_025932318.1, on the reverse strand, counting down.
TGAATTGCTCTCACAAGTGTTCACTATCATCTCCCTTGTATTTTAGTTATGATGTGGTTAACGAAAAATGTAATTATTTCGTACAAGTAGTTCAATTAATTAATCAAATGTAATAATAATATCCCCAATAATGGTGCAACCATTTTGTATTCATTAATCATCAATAGAAGCTTCACAATGTTCACTCAGTCTCATTTCGTTAACACGCCTTTCTCTAGAGTTATTCCATTCATATAAATATTTATGATGACATCACAATTCAAAAGGCACACGTGGTGGCAGCCTTCGAACAGTCTAATTTGGTTAACACGCCTTTCTCTAGAGTCATTCCATTCATAGTAATATTTATTATGACATAGTAATATTTATTATGATTATTATTATCACAATGTAACAGGCGCACGTGGTGGCAGCCTTCGAACACAGCCTCACTAACATGACCAACAGACTACAGAAGCTCTCTGCCACGTCTGAACGAAAGGTAAGAGTTCCAGTAACTGAAGAAAAAAATATAACTCAGTACTCACTGCAATGAGTGACAGAGAGCACATTATCTCGTCGACGAAAACGTGAAGTCACTTACGGACAGACAGACGGACGGACAGACGGACATGGCGAGCACAATAGTGCATTTTTTCCATAAATGAGAAAATGCGCTAAAAACTGTTCTCTTTTTGCAAACGTCAGCTAGGGTATTGTTTTCTTTATGGATGAGAGCATGTCTTGAAAAAGTCTATATACGGGAGATATGCGTATTTACTGCCATGAAGTAAAGATAAATGGTAACATGGTTTGTGGGGAAATGCCAGCGATTTTTGTTGTGCGTTGTGATGAAAAACTTATTTTATCTGAAAATCCGTTGCAAAGTAACGTTAAATGTAGTTTCTTATTTATAGATGGATTATTTTTAATTTACCGGTTTTAGAAGAGTTTAGAGTTCAAATACCATTTGCACTGAAAGTATTCAATCAATAAAATTTTATTACTGATTCAAAAACCACAAATATCATATTTCGGCATAACTATCTAGAATTTTTTATAATTATAATAAAATTTTATTGATAAAAGTCTAAATCCAGTTTCACAATCAGGGCTCTGTTACGATGTTAATCATATGTGAGTTCTGTAATTTCTTCTATTTCAGGATTCGGAACTTTTGGAACTCCGTAAAACTATCGAGGCCTTGCGACAGCAGAGCATTGATGCTGGCCTCACAGCAGCCTGCATTCAGAGTATGTCTTCTGACTCTGCAAAATCTCAACATTCACTTCACAAAACTCCATCCAAAACTTCTCGTCACCAACAATCAAGTCATCACACATTGGCTGATATTTCAGAGAAGCCTTTGCCCGATGACCAATCGAAATCTTTCACTCAAGCTTCTCCAGACAAGCCAATCATTCCACTGAATAGACAAAGTTTACCGTCGCAACACTTGCTGTCAAACCATCTACACACTCATGCTCATGAGAACGGTCTCTATACGCTGTCAAAAAATGATGGCATTCCTCAAATTTTGGCTAAGCCTCAGCTTCATCCGTGCTCACCCAACGCTGCTTCTTCGTGTTCATCATCAGTGTGTCAACCAACAAAACCATCATCATCCACTTCTGCCTGCTCGCCTCATCCGTCGCCTCACCCTTCCCCTCTAAACTCACCCCGTAATGGTCCTCAGCATAATAACCCTAACTCTTCCTCCCCTCCAATATCTCCTTTTCACTGCAGCCATATCCTCCCTAAAGGAGTTATTAACAATGGCAATTCCATGCCTAAACAGAGTTTATCAGGACCCACCATTAGTCCTCTGGAAAACCCTGCTTTAATTGCAAATCAAAAAGTCGATGCAAACTCTAACAGCAGACCTGAGCAATGTCCCTCTGCTTACATCACGCCTTTCGTTGTTGATGCCGCTAGACGCCATACCTTCACAGGCACTGTCCTAAACAATGCATCGTTTGACGTTTCCCCAGCTGATCCATACGTGTCACCTTACCATGTGTCGACGGACGCATCTGAGTCCAATATTAACCCCTCCTTGCCTACCTCACATGGCTTCTGTGATGTTTCCTCTCCTGCACTTGGTGTTCGTAACCATTTGGTGGCAGTCAAAACTGAATCCTCTGTCACCAATGAGACGGGTCATACCAATGGTAACGTGATTACCTCTCTGCCCGGTAGCAATGGTTCAGCTAATACGGGTAGCAGGGATATTAGGAATGGTGAGATCCTTTACTTAATTACCTCTGTTTACGTAACTCTAAATAGCATAAATTCCTTTTCATTTTGTAGTGTCGTAATTGAACCCCCTTTTCAATATTATCGTTTTAATTACTCAAACTTAAAGTCTTGTCCATGGTTTGTTTAACGTACATTTGCTTCTTTTTAAATGCATTATTATTTAATTTAGAGCTTAAATAGAGAAACAACTCCTATAGTTCACTAAATTTAGAAAAGATTATTCATCTAGTATCTGATTGCACCCTAGCATTATCTTGGTCTTTAACTCCTTCGAATCTTCCTGTTCCACCGGAGATATCTTGCAATAAATACTCCATAACAATCGAAAGCATTTTAGTTATTTTATTCTTTTCTTCAATTGTGAGTCTCGAAAAACAGCAACTTACATATTAATGAAATCTGTTGTTATTTTAAATTGAATGTTGATTCATGTTTCATCCTCTTGCTTCCCTCCACGCTTACAATAAAATTGAACTCTTTGCCGATCTTTTTTGCTTATCAAAACGCTTCTTTCACCATTAACAAAACTCCTACACTGAATATTTTCATTGCTTTGGTGTCGTCTTCTGAACCTCTTTAATCATCCCCAAAGTTCCCATTCTTTTCACAGTCTATCATTTTCAGTCGAATGAAGTTTTAGTAAACCTAAACAACACTTTCACGTCCGCGAACTATACCGTAGTCATGGTCACTTTCACCAAATTTATGAACTACAAAAATCGTCAGTATTTCTGTCTTCGAAGATATTTTTAAGGACTGTAGAGACATGGTATTTTCTTTGACATGATTTTTTAGTATTTAGGTTGAAATTGTTTGTTAATTGTCGCAAAATCTGTGTTTATATTTGTGGAGATATGGTGAATAAAAATTGATGATATTTATTATGTTCTTTTTGCAAAAATATTTTGTGTATCGTGTAATTATTATTTGCGTGGCCTATTGCCTTAGGTAGCTCTTAAAATTTTTTTAAATATGTGCTTCCAATGTCATTTATAAGAATGCGCAATTTTCATTATTAACAGCGCATTTTTTTGAGAGCGAATTTCATACTTTTTAATTGCAAGTAAATGTTACTTGTATTGATATGAATTTCATGGCCGTGACTCAGGCTCATTTTTCGTTGCTCGGCCATTTTTTTCGTTGCTAGAAATGATATATTCGATTTTTTGTACACTATACTCACTGGTAATGTTTTTGGAATTTTACCAAAGATTTTTTTTGTATTCACTGGTAATTTTTTTTTTTGGGACTTTGTGTGCTTATTTTGGTTGTTTCGTAGGTGGGCAGCTGGTGCGAGGTACGTCAATGGAGTCCGTGTCCAGTTTGTCGTCCGCGTGTTCCGCAACTTCCCATACTTCCGGACAGGAGCGAAGCGACAGCGGAAAGTCCTCTTCGTTCACTGGCTCCGGCAAGAAGAAGGGATGGGTGAGTCTTACAGTCAAGATCGAAGATTTGAACTTGGACTTATTTGAAAATTTTGAACAATATTTAAACGAGTACCTAGTTTTGGTGAATATGTGCACTCTATTTTACATTCGTACTTTGGACGCTAGATATTATGTACTCCTCTATGACGATGTATTTAAATGCAGTGCAAAATTTTTCGAGTTGATGTTCGGCGAATAAGGAAAGGGAATGGCAGCGCCTGTTATATCAGAAATAAAACATTATGACAATCGAATTTTCCTCTTTAGTCCAAAATAAATACTTCCGAGAGGATGGTTATCAGGTTAAACGATGCTGTATAATTTTTTTTTTGAGAAATATTTCCAAAATTTGAATAATGTTATTCTAAACTCTACGATGGTCTGGTTTCAATATTCAACGATTGCGCTTATGTCACGCATGATCACTTCTTTCGTCCGTTTCTGATCCTGCATAATAGGCTTACAAAATTCTTAATAAACCAACGAAACTCCTACGAACCTTCCAAGATTATTGATAAACCATCAAAATTCATAATAAACCAGGAAAATTCATAATAAACTAATAAAAATGTTAATAAACCAACAAACTTCCCTATAAACTAGCAAAATTTCTAAAAGACTAACAAAATTCCTAATCAAACAGCAAACTTTCTAATAAACAAACAAAATTCTTACTAGCCTAACAAAATTCTAGCTGAACTAACAAAATTCCTAATAAACTAACAAAATTCTTAATATACTAACAAATTGCTAACAAACTAATGCTATCAAATTTCATTATAAACTATTCCGAACAAACTACAAAAATTCCGTACAAACTAGCAAAATTCCTTATAAAATGATAATATATGAATTTAATAATTAATAATAATTCTTCCTCTTGCAGTTGAGGTCATCGTTTACGAAAGCTTTTTCTCGAGGCCACAAGAAGTCGAGCGCTGGAAACGGTCACCTGGTAAAAGAAGCTAGCATCACCTCCACAGGGTCGCAGTCCAACGGCACTGTCGAACGCAGGGAATCTGCTTCTGATTTGGAATCCAGACGGGAAAGTTGTTCGGTTCCAAACTCTCCTCTCACTTGCCGGAACGGATCCAAAACCAAGAATGGCAGCAACCGACACTCGTCTAAGTTAGTCTATAATTTAATTATTATTTGACATTGTTCCATCTGCGTAAATTTCATTTAAATTGCTATGCAGAGCAAAAGCCGGTCTATACGGGTCTTCCAATTTGATTTTATTTTACTTGTCAACAGAGATTCGCAGCACCTCAAAGTTATTTAAATTAAATTTGATATTTCATAACGTTAAATTAAGTTGTATCTAGTATGGTTCTTTCTTGCTCTAGAGAGAATAAAATATCTGATGAGCATTTTTTCTGATATATCATAATAAGGTAAAGATTTCTTTTGTTCAATTAAAATATATTGCCACTAAAATAAAGTCTATGTTGTCAAGTTGACGCAACACGAGAGGATATTTTTTACAATAATTGACCCATCAATTTAGGCTCACATTTTGAGAGCACTTTATTGAATTATTCCTAGAATTTCATTTAATTATATTTAATTTTCTATCATTTCAGCAGCCACGAGTACGTCGATCCAGAGGAAGTTGAGATGCTAGAGGAACAGCTACGAGAACAAGACATGGCGCTTACTGACATCAGACTCGAAGCTCTGACTTCTGCTCACCAACTCGAGTCTTTAAAGGAAACCATTACAAAGATGCGATGTGAAATGATTTCGCTCAAGCAGGATAACGAGAGATTGCAGAAAATAGTAGCGTCTAAAAGCCTTACGTCGTCTCAAAGTTCATTACCGACATCTGAACCTTGTGGTCCAAGACTCAGTAGTTTAATAGATGATACAATAGCTTTACCTGACGCTGGGGACTTGTTGCTGTTGCATCCGTTGGACAAAGATGGCAAAAAAGTGAACATTGCAGTGTTTCTGGGATGTCACGGCGATTATAGTAAATACATTCAACCTGTGGATGGCTGCAGTACGAGCGAATGCGTCATTGGGGCGATATCTATCAGCAACAAAAGTAAATGGGACATTCTCGACGGGCTTGTTAAACGAATTTTCAAAGAATATTTACTAAGAGTTGACCCTACTTCTGGGTTAGGCTTGAGCTCAGACTCTGTAGTTAGTTATCATCTTGGGGAGGCCATCCGAAGCAAGGAAGTCAATTTACCGGAGCTGCTGCCTTGCGGATACCTAGTAGGAGAAGTTCAGAACATAAAGATTGTTCTGAGAGGAGCTTCTACCAACGCGGTCGACGCTCTCGCGTTCGAAACGTTGATACCGAAATCCATTATTCAGAGATACGTGTCTCTTTTAACTGAACACCGACGAATTATTTTATGTGGACCGCCAGGCACCGGGAAAACATACCTCGCTCAAAAACTTGCAGAGTTTTTGGTCAGCAGACTCGGCAAGGACCCTACTCCTGGCAGCGTGGCCACCTTCAAGTGAGTAAAAAAATATAACTCAGTACTCACTGCAGTGAGTGACAGAGAGCGCATTTTCTCCTCGACGAAAACTTGAGGTCACGAACTGACGGACAGACAGACGGACGGACGGACATGGCGCGCACAATAGTGCATTTTTTCCATAAATGAGAAAATGCGCTAAAAAGTCCAATAATTTCCTTCATTATATTTAGAAAATTTTTAGCAGCTCTTTTAGTGCGTGTTCGTTCATTATCAAGTTATTTGTCACTGACATAACAAGGTTTAAAATTATTGTTTGAAATAAACTGGATTGTTATTGTCATTTGTGTGCTTGAGATGTAATTTAGTTACTTCTAAGGATATAATGGTAACGAGCTCATTCATGTTTCTTGAACTATACAGAATAAATTTCTGACTAGTTTTGTGCTAAATTCGTGATATTCAAAGGTATCATCTCGGCTCTGCGCTCTAGGCTTTCGGGATATTCTCGCATTGATGTATGTGTTTCCATATTTAAATATAAATTCTTACTCAGCATTATGCGTCAGTGACGCATAATGAGACGCAGCGTCACTCTCACTGAAATAATTCTTTTTCCCTCTCACCTTAAAGTGTGGACCCAGAAAACAGCAAGGACTTGGGCTCCTACTTATCTCACATTAGCGAACAATGCGAGAACACCAACAATGACCTCCCGCTGGTCATAATCCTCGATAACCTTCATCACGCTGGCGCCCTGACCGACGTTTTCAACGGCTTTCTAAGTGCAAAATACACGCAATGTCCTTATATCATCGGCACCATGAACCAGGCTACGTCGTGTTCCACTACAAACTTACAACTACATCATAACTTCAGGTAAAATTTTTACGCTACGCTACGTAAAATTTCTTCGACTAATTTTTGAATTATGGTAGAATAATTATGGACATCATGCACCGCGCAGACTAGAAATATGGTTATATGTTCCACTGCAACGAATTTATAATCATGAATTTTTTCAGAACTGTCGTGAAAATTAACCCTTTATTTGAATTTATGTGGGTTCTGATGACAATAATCAAACTATATTTTTCTATTGCATCGAATTCCAACACTGGATTTTTTCAGAAAATTCTTGAATATTTACCTTTGATTTGCATTCAGGTGAATTTTAATGCCAAATCATAAAGCTATATTGGTCCATTGCAACGAATTTTATAAGCGGATTTTTTTCAGGATGAACTTATAAATTAACTTTTTGTTTGAAACTCAGATGGGTTTTGTTGCCAAATCATAAGGCTATATTGTTCCATTGCAACGAATTTTAAAAAGGGATTTTTGTTCAGGGCTATCTTATAAATGAAATGTTTTTTTAATTCCAGATGGGTTCTGATGGCGAATCACATGGAGCCTGTCAAGGGGGTTCTCAGTCGCGTGGTTCGTCGTCGTCTCACGCACGCTGAAGTGGAGGCTGGCACAAGACTACCTCGTCTGCAACATGTCCTGGACTGGCTGCCTAAATGCTGGACTCACATTAACAAGTTCTTAGAAACTCATTCTTCTTCTGATGTTACTTTAGGTGAGCAAAATGTAATGGTATTCTAATTTTGTAGTGATATTTTCATCTAATTGCTATAATCGTACTCTGACTTTCAAATATTTCCTCGGATTCTGTAATTAGAATATTTCTTAGGATTCTCTTTCAAAAATATTGCTTACCATTCTCGAATTAGAATATATCTTAGGATTCTCTAAGTCAAAAATTTTTAGGTTTCTCTCTATATAATACTTAGGATTCTCTAATTGAAAAGATTAGAAATTTTCCATATAACATTATTTAATAAGTAGGTATTTATTTAATTTATCATTTTTGATTTAATTAATATTTAATTAATTACCAATATCTCCTCATATCCCGTGTAATTGCATCGTTTCTCCTCTGGTTTAATATATTTTATAAAATTTATTATTTAAGAAAATATTTCATTGTGCGCGTAATACAATTCCGTAACTCCATTTAATTACTCGGATCGCGGACGGACTTGACTAGAACTAAGATTATACATGCAATTCCAATGTAATTACGTGGAATATTTTTATTTATCTTGTATTGCTCGCACAGGCCCGCGGTTGTTCCTGTCATGTCCCGGCAGCGTGGAGGACTCGCAGGTTTGGTTCACGGACTTGTGGAACTATTCACTCATCCCGTACCTGCAGGAGGCTGTTAGGGAGGGACTGCAACTTTACGGCAAAAGGACATCGTGGGAGGTACCAGTAAAAATAAATTGTGGTCGTGGGAGGTATTTGTAGAAATAAATTGTGGTCCTAGGAGGTACCTGTAGAAAAAACCAAGAATTTAAAAGCAAGGAAAAGTCCTCAAAAATTCATATCTTTATAGAAAACGTTTCGGAGACCAGCTCCATCGTCAGTTCGTAGAATCTGTAGAAATAAATTAGTACTTGTAGAAATAAATTGTAGTGCTGGGAGGTACCTGTAGATATAAATTGTGGTCGTGGGAGGTACCTGTAGAAATAAATTGTGGTCTGGGAGGTACCTGTAGAAATAAATTGTGGTCTGGGAGGTACCTGTAGAAATAAATTGTGGTCTGGGAGGTACCTGTAGAAGTAAATTGTGGTCCTGGGAGGTACCTGTAGAAATAAATTGTGGTCCTAGGAGGTACTTGTAGATATAAATTGTGGTACTGGGGAAATTGTGTGGTCCTACATTTGTGTGGTCCTAAATTGTGTGGTCCTAAGAAATAAATTGTGGTCCTGGGAGGTACCTGTAGAAATTAATTGTGGTGTTAGGAGGTACCTGAAGAAATGGATTGTGGTGTTAGGAACAATTCGATAATCCTATTTGAATTCGTAATTTTATATATGTCTTGAACTATACCAAGAGATCGGCTCCTAATATTTGATAGGATGAAGGGGAATCATTACCCGTTCTACTAAAACCCTCTAGCAATGGTAATAATTCGTTCTATTTCTTACCTCGAGTAGGCCAAAAAATTTGTAAAAACTGATACAAATTTTCTGATGAATACAGAATGAAAAAGTACACCAGCTTGACTGTAAATATTATACTCATCCGAGACTTGATAGTACAGAATCAAACCAATAATATTTTCGTTGTGTGAATTTCAATTGATAGTAAACTGGGACAAAAATGTCATCAGAAACAAGCTGACGGTTATAATGCAGCGAGGTCGGAATCAAAACAAGTATGTAAATCTAGTGTCTCACTGACTAACGAAATGGACTGCAGGGAATGCTACTGTCAGCTGTTTTATAGCTATCCCTACACATGGTTTTTACCGGTGTTCGCATATATCACACCATCAGCAACTAATTTAAGTTACTAGATCTACGATGACGTGCTGTATACGTTGATTCAATAGAACTTTGTGCCATACTTGCATCCGTATATTTGTTTCTGAGATTTTGTCTTGGCATTTATTGTACGTAAACTTGGCCAATACCAAATTTTTCAGGGTCTAGATTGAACCCAAGCTAATCAGGTTCAAGTAAATTCTTACCAGTGATGTGTATTGACCGGTTATTACTGAGTTCATAGGAGATGCGTGCGCGTTGCTGCGTGGTCACCCCTCTGATCTCTCACCATTCCTTTATCTCGGGATCCGTGCGCGAGGCTGCTAGAGACGTACCCTCACCATTTCTCTGACCCAGGACCCGTGTGCGTGGCTGCTAGAGACGTGCCCTCACCATTTCTCTGTCCCAGGACCCGTGCGCGTGGCTGCTGGAGACGTACCCGTGGCCGGAGAGCTCCCACACGAGGGCCTCTGCGTTGACGCCGCTGCTTCCCTCGGACGTCGGCTACGACCAAGCGACCGCCCTCACGCCCGGCGCCCCTGACGCCAAACACGATGCCGACCAGGACGCTGACCCTCTTGTGGGTTGCCTTATCTTATGTTGTTAATAGTTGAGGCTTTCATGTATTATAACCGTATATTATTACATTGTTAATAGTCAATGACTTGTATATTATTACATTGTTGATAGTCAATGACTTCATGTATTATAACCGTATATTATTACATTATTAAGGGTGCATTGCGTTATGTATTATACGCGGATCTTATTACATTATTAAGGGTGAGTAGCTTTATGTATTATGTACGCGTATATTACTATCTTACATTATTAAGGGTGCATAGCGTTATGTATTAGTATACGCGTATAATCCTGCTTTATTATGGGTGGGTAGGATTATGCATTATACGCGTATATTATTGCATTGTTAAGGGTGTACAGCTTTATATATTATACTCGTATAATCTTGCATTATTAAGGGTGAGTAGCGTTACATTCATTCGTATTGCATTATTATAGTCATATTGCATGGCTGCTGGTCAGGTGCATTATCTTACAGTGTTAATAGTTAAGGGGCATATGTATTATCTCACATTTGTACTGGTCTGTTGCCTTATGCGTTATCTCATGTCATTATGCTTGTTATGTCATAAAATTATTTATCATCACGTATTTTTGAATTCATAATTAATTTTCAGAGTCATGAATTATTTTCTCATGCATAATGTAAATCCCCAATCGTGACGTCCTTACCAGGTCATTAAGTAATTTTCCAGGCCCAAGGTAATCTTCCAATCATACCGCTATATTCCGTTTATGTCGTATTCCCATAATAATTCCTCCCGTTTATTCCGTATTTCCATAATAATTCCTCCGGTTTTTGCCGTATTTCCATAAAAATTCCTCCCGTTTTTGCCGTATATTCTCCTGTTTATGCCGTATATTGTCCCGTTTATGCCGTATATTCTCCCGTTTATGCCGTATATTACCGTCATATTTCTTCCAGTTCAACATGCTGCTGAGACTGCAGGAAGCGGCCAACTATTCAGCACCGACGCAGGACTCGTCCACCCCCACCACCGCTGTCGCTCTCGAGAATATCGACTCTGCCTTAGAATCAACACTTTAAATTTATTTGTCAGCGTAATTAATTTCAGTGAAGCCTTTGGCGTTTAAATTGCAATCTCACGACATCAATATTGATAAGTTGAATGATCTCTTAAATTTATTCTAATTTTGTGTTTACAACTGTGTAAAATTGTATAACTATCTTGTCTTCCCTTCTCTTACAACCACTACAAAAGTTCGTGTCGTGGCAGTTCTCATCAGAAAGGGCCATTAGAAGTGCGTCAGTGTCGTGGCAGTACTCATCAGCATGGTGAGTTCCACCATGCTGATTGACCCACGTAGACTCACGGTAGAGCCACATAGACCCAAACAAGGTAGACCCACGAGAAGTTCCACCTTTCAGTTCAGCTTTCTTGTTGCCGCACTGTGATCGAGAAACGTAATCTAACCCATCATTCCCATGACGGATTGGTTGACTGGTTTGATTGCATTTCGGTGATTGGTTAATGGTTAATGCCCGTCGGTAATCGGTTAATTCCCCGTTCATCACAGGCGAACAACAAGCTCCATCCGCGAAAATGAGCTTCTCATGTGTCAACCTTATACTAGTTCAACCTTACACTAGTTCAACCTTATATTAGTTCAACCATGCTCATCAGAGTGTCAGCGTCACCGGGCGACGAGACAGTGTCACGACTTTTCAACCAAATTCCTTCCGCTATCTGAACTGCCAGTTGCTGTGACCTTCCTAGGTGATACCTGCGAGACAAAGGCAGAGTTTCTACAGTGATAAGCATTTTTAATGAATGCTTTATAATAAATACGTTCTCATGCTGCATTGGCTACCAATTTATGAACATTAACCTGATATCCACTTCGCAGCAGAGCGCTAATTATTCGTGTGCAGCAGGTTTGACTTGTGGTCAGTATTAGCAACAGTATAACGTACCTAGTAATTTTATACCTCTGTATAAATAAAATATTTCTGAGTTGATTAAAGAATTTATTTCAGAAATTATTTGAAAATATCAAGCTCATTTTTACGTGAATACGATAATAAGTGAACAGGGAGTTGGGCTCTGTGTTGAAGGAAGGATGTATGTTATTGATATTTAAAGTAACATTTAAATTGTGTAAAATGCATTGTAACCATGTAAATATTTTAATTGGTCCATCACCAGGTTTTAACGAAGTCTAATTAGTAACAAATAATTATTATTAAAGCCATCTGTAAAAGACGTGTCGTGCTGCTTTGGTTGCCTTCCTTGCGATTTTTGTAGCGTTTTTTAAACAAAAGTTGCACTTAGGAATGAATTGGATTATCTTTTATCCATTTGGATATCGGGTATATAATTGTTTTTTTTTTTCACTCTAATTATGTAGCCAAAAAAATGGCTTCTATTTTGTGTGTTAGCGTTAATGTATTGTCTACTTGTTGCTCGTTGTAGCAAGTCCACATTTATGTGAGTGTAATAAGATAAATTACCTTGTGAATATGTTTGTATATGTGTGCATTATCTGTAATAATTAAAAATATACAAGTGTCCTGTGTCCATAATAATATAAGGATAATTACATTTAACGTGAAACATTATTTTAGCTGCATTCTGATTCCGTCATACTTCAAACTAAGATAATATTTTCTACTATTGCATTGCTTTCTCTGTATGGTCTTGCGCATTATTTGTCTCTATTACAATCTTTTTATTCTTTCATTTATTGTGCCTTGCATTTTCGCCTAAACACCACATATCATTGTTTGCATTTGCCTTCACGCAGAAGTTTCAGTGCTCTTAACTCTTGAATTTTCTTAAAGTTTGGCGTTTGAATGTTCGTTTAAATATTTTACTGTATTAATTCATAATTTTTTGCATGGATAATAGTTGCACTACATCTCATGTACTTCTGAAACGATGTTTTTTCATCAAATTTTTATATTTTGATATTTATATATTGATATTTTCATCAAATTTTTCCAGTTAGTCTACGTATTCGTGAGTGCTAGCATTTGTTAACATTAGGAGGTTGTTCGGATGTCAAATATTCCTTTAAAGTCTAAGATGGGTTCACGTTCCTCGGCCAGATGTGGCTGTGTTGGTACTTGGTGGATGAGAGGAAAACTGTTAACATAATTTATGTTGAATAAACTTTTACCGCATTATTTCAGACCCAAAACCATATTAATGCTATTACCATACCATAATCATATATTAATCAATGAGTTGCTATTTCGTCCAAAAAACTAGCTGACGATCCAAACTTCAGCTTTGTTATATTGGTATATTTATTTGAAGTTATGAATAAATTCATAACTTCAAAATTTGCTTGAAAAATTGTTATAACCATTCCAAATACTTGGATTTATTGCTTTTGATATCACTTCCTGAATAGTTCTATAACACCACGGCCTCTTACTTGGATTTGGTATTTTTGATATATCAATTTCCGAATAGTTCTATAACACCACGGCCTCTTACTTTGATTTGGTGTTTTTGATATATCAATTTCCGAATAGTTCTATAACACCACGGCCTCTCAATCCACCAAGTTCAGCGTTGCCGCAGTCTGCGCTCTGCGCAGGAATCTGCGCTCGGGAGGCGCGCCGTTGCTCTGCGCGATCCAAACATCATTCCGACTGCTGCTAGCAATCAATTAACGTGTTAATTAAATAATTCAATAATTTGCTCTTATTACGATAAATTTCAAAGTCTTGTTTACTTTCTATATTATATTTCGCTTTCTATATTTATAAATGCATATCTGTCAATTATTCCATTTAAATTAATTTTCATCACAAAAAACCACGTTTCATTTTGTTTTAGAACTATAGTATATTCCTTTGTGTTGATTCAGTTACGTTTTAATTAGCGCTAAATTTCTCTAAAATTATACATAAAATCTTCATTCCATCACCGTGAGATTCAAATTTTTCAATTAAGAAAAAGACTAAGGTTATAATTAAATGGCTTATATAAAAAAATTTCACGCCTGCATTCCACGTTTCATTAATTTGTAAAATGACTGTAAAAAAGTGTCGGAATGTGTAATTCAAAGTATAAAAAGTTTCGGATTGAAATTTGGAACGCGGCTTGAGCAAGCGCGTCAAGAGCGCTTATTGCTGCTGCTTTCTCACTCAGAGAAACGCGTGACACTTTGTACAAATTGCGATGCACTTCTGACACTGTGTGGGTCATCCAGACACACTATTGCCCGGTAATAGTGGGTAGTATCAGTGCCATGTGCAGGAAGCGTGTCACAATTTGGACAATGTGACATAATCATTTTTCCGAGTGCTTACATTATCGGACAGCACGAGGCAGGGGAGCTGCTGGTCGCTCGCTCATAGCGCTTATTGTCCGTCATCAAGTGCCGTATGTACAAAAAATATTCAATTTTTCATTTCAAACTTATATATTTCATAATTTGATTTGAGCTTTCGGGCAATATTTCAAATCTGTAATGGAAAATAGGCTGTATTCGCTCATCAGTTTTCTTCAATTAACTCAGAATTCGACTTTTTTGTGTTGAAGAGACATTAGTCATATATTTTTGTCACAGTTCCACTGTAATTTTCCGAGGAGAACATTCATTTCTTCATTAATTTATAAATCGTCAACACCAATTTCATTTTTATAATGATTACGTAACAACCCAGTAACTAGTTCTGTGGTTTTCAAAATTTTAATTCCACTGCAATTTTGCAAAAACATTCATTTCTACATTAAATTTAAAAATCATCAAAACTAATTTCATTTTAATAGTAATCACTTATCATATGGCACATGAAGGCATTTAAATAAGCGCAGCTGAGAAGCGTCTGTCGTGGCAACCTGAAGCCGGTCGTGTACAGAGCATGGCACTTGTTCCTACTCTGTACAGTACATGTAATGATCAGCATTTAAAATAATACACGTATATCATTTCTTAAAATCACGAGGTTTCTGAAAGGGACCGAGTTTGTGAGCTTTAATTCTTGTACATTTAAAAATATTACTCACCATTTCATGAGCTCACCAATTACATTGTGGCTTTGAAATGAAGGATATTATCTTTTCTGTTAAAGATAACGGCTTATTATCGGAAGGGGGCGATTAAATTTCTAAACATTTTATGGTGACGCATGAAACTTGAAATTTAGAGTTAGATGAACTGTGTTCAGCTGACGTGTGTGTCTATTACAATGACAGTTTTAGCTTGATGATGTCTGTATTGTAGGCATCCAGGATTAATTATTAATCGCCACGAATAAATGTTTCACTTTCTTTCTCCAGGTTCATTAATCCACTCAACTATGGATAATGCTAACTTGTCACCTATCCTTTAACTTACACTTCTCTCTGCAGTGAAGTTCGGTCCTAGTTATGAAAACTAGCTGCTTTGAATACATTGGGCCGTGAAATGAGGATTCTTATATATGAATTAGTGACCACGTGGGTTTGATTCTTTGACGTCTTGAATTTCACAGTCGCAGAAAAAAAGGCGGTATGCGATAAATCTCAAGCTCATAGTTGTTTTTTTTAAGGTGTATGATATGAAATCTAATGTACATATTGTGTGAACGTTGGAACTTGCTAACTCGAAGGCCTTCGCATTTTTCTTGTATAACTAAGCTATCTGAAAAAGGTGCTTGCCACTGACTCGTAGTTGCTGAGTAGTCGCTCTACCATTCTATTTTTGCTACTATGTAATGTACAGAACATAGCCCGGAAATCTAGTCTTCGGTTATTGAATACTTTAAGAAGTAGGCAACGTCTTGCCAGACCATGTTAGTTGTAGGTCATCGCTCATCGTTTAGTGTGTAAACATCATTAATTTTCACCTTGCAACTGGATTTTTTTCACTTCATTTTACCGTTCATGTACAGATCATTTTGTTTGAACAAGCATTGTACTACTTTACATTTCTCATTACATAAAGCTAATCGATGTGAATTATTAAAAGACCTACTTTTCAACTTCAAAACAAGTGCGTGTAGTTACATCATTCTACTAGTTATCACACGGCCATAATTGCTGAAAAATCTTCACCCCATTATATTTTTGTTTCTACACATTATCGCCTAACACGTAAATGGTTTTGAAGTTAGTTATATATTCATTTGGGTAGAATAAAAATGCATTATTTTTCATTAAATTATAAAATTCAATCCCTTGTATTTTTAAATGACTTATTGACGTAGCGTGCGTGTGTGCATTTTTTATTGGATGTCCAGAAGTATTGTAACATAAGTAAGCTTGAGGTCAGAATTATGTCTTAATTTATTACAATGTAAGAGCGAGTCAGAATGTGTGAATTTTGCATGTTTTTCTGGCGCTTGATTGCCTGAAGAATTTTATTACGTAATTGTGTCAGATCTCTTAGAATTGTAATATCTCTTTTATATAACGGACGAGTTAAGTCCCTGTGAAAGGATGAAAATAAAATCTTTCTAATCGAAAATATTTTTCTTTCAGCATTAACCCTCAGATAATGAAATTATGAAATGTCAATGCCATTTGTTAGCATGAGAAATTTGTTCTGTGATTGTTATATCAGAAAATCGACTGAATCGAAAAAGACATTGAATTCAATCATGTCAACACATTTTCTCCGTAAAGTTAAATTTTATAGTTACATTTTAGAGACCAAATGCCCCCGGGGTTCCGTAAATGTAATGTAATGTTACACAATTTTATAGCAACTTGCGCTGCTGCGCGCTAGCTGAACACAACTGAATACTCGTTTACTAGAGACGAAAGAACAGACTATATAAAGCTATGGAAAAATATATGTTCAGATTTGAAATGCCTAGCTCCTTATTGAAACCGGTGGTAGTCTAGTAGCTATTTCAAACTATCGTCAGTCATGAAAAGATCCGGTCAAATGACACGATTTTAGATCTTAAATGAACAAGGCACGAAAAGGAAAAGAATCGGCGACAGGCCACATCAGGCCTACGCTTCAGCGCCGACATCACTATGTTATGTTATGTTATGATAGCTTCTGGGCAAGAAGAATATCTCGAATACGGAAGAAATAAGTTAATAACCAATTGAAAAGATATTGACAAATAATACAAGAACGATGTTATTATGTGTATATTTATTGAAAACAATTTTAAATTTACCTGATATGGTTCCAGGAGCAGCCAAGATAAAATACAATATTTCTTTTTTCATCGTCGACCTCCGCAACAGTTTAAAATTTTGCAATGGCATCCATTTTCTAGTTATAGTAAAGACATGGTTCGACGGAAATCATCTCAATAAATGTTTTTTTTTTGCACAAAAATCCAAGCTTATTAAACGGATAGTGGAAGAAGTTCCTTCTATCGCTGTAGGGTCATGTATGACATTCAATAAATTTTGAACAAAATTAAAAGATGCTAAAAAAAGTAAAAATTCCTAACCAAGTTGAAATGAAAATCTCAGTTTGTTTAGAATTGTTTTCTAGTAAAATCACAGAGCATTTGCATTTGCGGCAATTAACTCGCTCGATCTAATTTATAACTCGTTTGCTCTAGCTCAAGTGCTGCTTAAAATGAGCAATCATTCAACAAGGATACCACAACTCCGGATGTAAAAAAAAATCCTTATAACCTAGAAATATAATCGATTCAAATTATCAGTGTGGACTTACGATTGCAATGACGAAGTAAGATAAAAAAAGATACATGAACAATTATGAATGTATGCATTTCCCGATATCGATATATACAGCAGGAAAATTGCCCACATATACACAGATGGCAGTTTATGAGGAATATTAAATATCCAGGTTCCAATCCAATCCAAACCAAATTCAATGATGACCATAAACCAATAAAATGTGAAATACTTTCTCTCAGATTCGTCGCATAAAACATAACATAACATAATGATGTCGGCGCTGAAATGTAGGCCTGATGTGGCCTACATAAGACAAGACAAAAAGCTATTCGCATACGAAATTCATTCGATGTGCGAGTCAGCAAAAATGTTCCATATTCCGTACGAAATAAACTCAA
This sequence comes from Hyalella azteca, assembly GCF_000764305.2. Taxonomy (NCBI): domain Eukaryota; kingdom Metazoa; phylum Arthropoda; class Malacostraca; order Amphipoda; family Hyalellidae; genus Hyalella; species Hyalella azteca. The sequence goes on along the minus strand of NW_025932318.1, from coordinate 111,855 downwards.
TTATTTTTTTTTAAATGAAGTTTTGATGTGTCGTACTTGACTAAAAACTGATGTACGATCTATATATGATAAATTACGTGGTAGTAATAGCTCAAAATGTGAAGCTCATTAATGCTATGTCGCGGATAAGTATTTTCAGCCTTCACATTTTAGTCGGAAATAAAAACTTACATTATAAAATATTCTTAACGTTGAAGATTTCAAGATGATACTCCGAGAAAAAAAATCATTGAATTTATAGAATTTCGCGTCATCAAGCGAAAATCGCTGTATAACTAGGAATGGGCATTAATCTTTTTAAAATGATTACCTATCGATAGTAAAGCCTAGTGTTGTTGTTAATATACAGTATTACTATAGTGGAATTCTGCATATATATACTTATTAAACTAGCACAAACTGCGATGGAATGAGAACTGAGATTGAGCGTTTCGACGCAACGAAGAAATACTAGTAATATAGCAGATATGTGTGCTCAAGAAAAACCGGTACAGCAGATCTGCGTGCTCAAGAAAGACTGGCATAGCAGATCTGCGTGCTCAAGAAAAACCGGTATAGCAGATCTGCGTGCTCAAGAAAGACCGGTATAGCAGTAATGCGTGCTCAAGAAAAACTGGTATAGCAGAAATGCGTGCTCAAGAAAAACCGGTATAGCAGATATGCGTGCTCAAGAAAGACCGGTATAGCAGATATGCGTGCTCAAGAAAGACTGGTATAGCAGATATGCGTGCTCAAGAAAGACTGGTATAGCAGGTAGGCGTGCTCAAGAAAGACTGGTATAGCAGGTATGCGTGCTCGCGTTGTTGCTTTAAACAGGCCTCAATAATCATCAGTTCGACAACTTGCGATATATTTATGGCAAAAGTATATGTCCATTAAGAGTCCTCCACTTAATCAAAAATCATTGGGAGATAATTTAAGCGAAAATGTAAATCAAGTTTGAATAATCAGCCCCTGCTTAACAATAGAGATCATAAAGGAAGTATTTTTTGAAAGGGTCGTTTTTAAGCAAAGCAAGTAACTATATCTGAATAAGCGATTAACCGTTTCCTAAAGTTAATATTACATGTTTGATGGTCTGATCATCTTTATTTTAGTGATTGTTGAAATTTTTGTGGTGATAATACACTAATTTAAAACAATTACGGTACAATGGTTGGCGTTCTAATCAAATAAAAAGATGAAAATTATATTTTCCAGACTCCAAAATAAAAAAAATTGCTGAAGCCGTCATCCATCATGGATTGCTCGGAGATGAATGATCAAGATTGGACGGACTACAATTGGTTAAATAAACCCATATATTAAACGATTTCTTCCGGAATGAATATCTATTCCTTAATTTAAAATAAGTTTATTAACAACAAAATAAATAACTGAAATTAAAAATAATATTATTTAAATTTTTTCCTCTTCACTCACTATTTCAATATCAGGCAACAGTAACCATTGTCAACGAAAAATATCGATGAAAAGTGTATTACAGCAACACACAAATTCCCTCCACGCATAGATGTTAGGTTTCAATATTATTATAAAATGCGTTAATTGACTATTTATTTGAAACGTGAAAGTTTGGCACAAGAATCTTTGCAAAAGGCTTAGAAGTTAGACCGCATGTTGCCTGTCAGGCTTTCCTATTTTGAAATTAGATGCGGATAATAGACGGCTAACATTTGAAAAATGTCGGCCTAGTGAGATTCAGCAGCTATTTGTCATGCGGGAAAACCGATAGCGACAATCCAATAGTGTATTTGTTACCGATACTTGGGGCTTAATCACCTGCTTTTGGCTGGCACACTTCCAATCCTGTGTTGAATCCCCGCTGCCCGATTATATCAACACAAGTTTGAATTTTAACTTAACAAACGGGTTAATTCGACTGCTTACCGAACAAATAATAAACTTATCGTAAATAACACAATGTTTCTGCATTAATTTGTAGTAATTGAAATGAATACTATGATTGATTGCATCCAAATACAAATTTTAGAGTGGTTCATATGTGTGTTGAAGTAATGGCAGTTGGAAGAGATAATATAAAACGAATTTGATCCTTTTACCTACAACTAGCCCATTTTAAAGTCAAATTATATTCTGTGGTCGATGAACCTTCACACTCGCATTCAATGGTATTCAAATTTATTTAAAAGCACATTCAATTAATCGTAAGGTTGCTGTACACTAATAAATTCGGATTGAACGTGAAACATTATGATAAATAAACTTTGTACACAAGATCAAGTTACAGTAAATGAACGTCAGGTACGGCGGGGACTGAACGTCAAGTACAGCGGGGACTGAACGTCAAGTACGGCGGGGACTTGACGTCGAGTACGGCGGGGACTGAACTTCAAGTACGGCGGGAACTGAACGTCAAGTACGGCGGGGACTGAACTTCAAGTACGGCGGGAACTGAACGTCAAGTACGGCGGGGACTGAACGTCAAGTACGGCGGGGAATTAAATGCGATGAGATTAAGTGAAATGAAGTGTGAAATTTGAATTAAAATTTTGAATTAAATAATTGATTGAAATTTGTGCTCAATTTGCAGATTATCTTTAAAATTCTCGTTGAATTTAGTTAGCCCCATTTAAATGGTCCTTAATCTGCGGATTAATTTATTTATTTTCCGTGTAGTCGGAGGGTTAATCGCTCGAAACAAAATTCAGTTTAAGTTTCTATATAGCTAATCATTAACTGGATAAGTAAGACTAATGGAATCAGCTAATTAATATTTTAATTATCTGTGCAGAAGTTAGCGAATATATCATCAATAAATAAACATTATTCCCGAAGCATCGGCATCAGCGTAAGTACGGTAATTACGATTGAAACATTGGACTAAATGCGATTCCATTATTACTGCAGTAATGAGGCAAATTCTCTACACTCTTTTGAACGATTAAGCAGCTTACACGCGGATCCATTTATGGCAATCTATAGTTTTCTATTTATTTCAATGGCCATATTTACGCCGTGCTACTAGATACAAAAGTATTAAGCAAGTGATTTACGACAAGTACACTCTGAGATATGGGTGACAGTTTGTCCAAATTTCGATGCACTTTTTACTTCTGCGTGTGCGTCATCTCCAGCAGTTCGAACTTCAAGCGAGCACATTAGTGCCACGTCCGCTCTCTGCTCGTACTGTGTGTAAGGAAGTGTGTCACTGTTCGGAGAATGTGACGCATTCATTTTTCCACGTGTATTTGTTTAAATGGCGTTATGCCTGTCGCTTCCCTAAATAATTGTTTTCGGTGAGCTGGCAACATTGTGTATTATGTATCTGAGGTATGCGCTCGACCAACGCAATTAATCAATTGGAAATTAATTCGTCGTTACTGTTAATTTTGCAGTCATAGTTAGAACAAAATGGTTAGAAATAACCGCATCGTTGATGGTATTATTATACAGGCCCAAGTTGACACATTAATGTTTCTGGATGAAAATATCAGTCTGGTAACAGGCTAAAGCCGAATAAAATATAATCGATTTTATCTAACGAGCAGTGTAGAAATTCAATGCATTATGAAATATTGTTGTACAAATACGACACATCAGGCTAGAACGTAATTTAAGAATACGCGAGTTCAAATAGTGATAAAACTGAAATTACCAATATATCATGTAAGTTCCAACTCATATTAAATAAACATAGACAGTTTGCCGCTCATTATACAGAAGAGACGTGTTTAACAGCACAAAATTTTTTCGTCAATTTGATAATTAATAAGCTTGACGTAAAAATTCTTAAACTTAACTTATACTGCAAATATGAAAGTGTCGTTCAAATTGTGATGATGTTAAATGTTTCTTTACGTCAATATAGTTCTGAATGTGAATTTTATTCATGAATAAATATTGACAACGATATACAGTATTTTCAGTCCAAAAACCATCCCCGACAATTTCAAGTTACTTGGTTTTAATTTCAAGTTACTTACGATAATATAAATTTTTTAACTTACGCCTTCTGTCATAAACGAATGTTAGCTTAAGGCAAGCCGCAATTCACAGAGTGAGAGGAATTATATAATCTCATTAACGCTAACACCTCCCATTTTAATAAGAATGCAATCTTTGGCGAAGGGCTAAAAAATTCACCTGCATGTGGGAAAAAAATCTGTAGTCAAGAAGCGCTTGAATAAACAGGAAATTTCCTTCCATACAACGAGTGAATATTGAGTAGGGCGGAGTGTCAAGTGAATATTTTTTGAGAGAAGGATTGTGTAGTGAATTCTCGTGTAAATTGTGTAAAGTTTTTATCGCAAGCCTGGATAGAAGTGTCGTGACATCTCAAAGTTTTCAAGCTTGGTTTACGAGTCAAGGGGATAACCCAAGGCACCCTAAACATTTGATTAGTCCTCTAAAAGAAGCCTTAGAGACGAAATCCTTTATTGCGGAGTAGTAAACACGGAACCGAGAACGGACCTTTCAATCTCGTCCATTGCAACGCAGAACATAAAATTTCTGACCCTCTGTCCCTCGGCACCGATCGTTATATAACCCCAACTTGAAGACAGTGAATAAAAAGAGGAGGAAACGCTTAGAATTTATCAATATACGACTTGAGTAGTGAATTATGTATTAATTATTTAATGCGCTAGTAAAAAAACTGATGGGCTGCGATGTAAATTTGAATTTTCTGTAAAATTGTCTTCCTCCTTTCATTTGAGAAAGGATAAACAGCAAGCGAAATTAGAATGCCAAGTTTAAGTTGTACAGTAACAACTCTTTCCCAATTTAACCAGCAAAATCCGAGTATTCAGCGAAAACTTGAAACTTAGACTGTATGATTCACGGAAACTTCCTGAATTAAAATCTTGATAAATAAAGTACTATCAAACATATAATTACAATATTAATTTAATTGAAAAAGACATTACCTGAATTTTTGGCTCGTTGGGTTCTAAAGATGACATTAGACAAATGATGGCCCCAATTGTCAATGCATTCATTTAGCAGATTTTTGAACTCCCGTTCAACTCGATGGAGAATATTGACGGGTATGTTGGCGACGGCCTGGCGTAGGCTGTTCTTTAAGTGAGGTTGGCTCCTTGGGCAGTCATTGCAAACAATTGATTTAAGATAACACCATAAAAATTTTACACGGAGGCAAATCGGATGATCGGGCCGGTCAAAGAAAATCACTTCTCAAAGAAATGAGGCGCTTTGCACAATGTTGCCTCGGAAGATTTATTGAACATCGCGCTATGTGGGCCGTGGCTCCAACCTTATGAAATCAGACATCCCGGACATTCATTTCAGCCAGTTTTGGTAGAATAAAGGCGTCAATAATTTTCGTGTACTGAGCTGCAGTCACCGTTACTGGGCGTTCGTTGTCCTCAAAGAAATAAAGACCACCCTATCAAAATTTGGATGCCTGTCAGCCGCTGGCTCAGGGTCGCCCCAAATTCTTTTTACGGTGTAAATTAGTCAGCTCTATGTCCGCTTTAGGTTCCGGTTGCCGGAGCGAAATAAGCGCCGAAAGAGAATCTTGTGAAATACCCGTCGAGCTTGGGGCGATCGTGGGGCGCGCGTATTCGGTACCTGATGTTGGCGAGCATTAGTAGCAACCCCATTGACATGAAAGTAACGTAAGCGTGTTGAAGATAACATAATGCCGATGTGTTTTTCTATGCGCACGCAAAGCAAGCGCGTTGACAGACACGCATCGCACGCGTGTTGAATCTCACGCCACTCTCGTGTGAGCAACGAGAGTTGCTCACACTTGCAACTCTCACGAGCAACTCGATGCAAGCGTGTTGTAGATAACGCAACACAAGCATGTCTACGTACACGCAATGCAGGAGTGTTGAAACGCTCGCGTGTTGATAAGTTCGTACCCATGCACAATGCACATGCAGCGCCATAACTAAAGGCAGGGGCTAGTCGCGCTCGCGCTACAAGAACTCAGGCCAGCGACTGAGCAGGGTAAGCCAATGGTGGCCTGGCCAGCCGCTGATTTCGTGTGTCATTTGACCCTTATATTTTTTCCCATGAAACTACCCAAAATAGCTACTACTGGGCGGCTAATTATGAGATGCGGCCATTTCACATCTGAATCATCTCTAATCCGAGACTGGCAACCGAAACCAGACCGTCTGCCGCAGCTAAATTTTGACAGGGCAATAATGCTTACTTATGACACAGCACACCACACAGTTACGCGTTTACAATGAAGTGGCCGCTGCTGGAGTTCACGCTGATTTTTATCACTCTAATAACGCAATAACTAAGCGGAACACAAAACTTCATGACCTTGCTCTTCATATAAAATACTTTTTGTTTTTTTCCTAATACATCTGACTGCTTGGTGCGAATTACAAAACAGGAAGTTTTTATGAATCACCCTGTATTATAAGGACTTCGCTTGTAATTGAGCGCGCATATTTTGTCATTATGAATAATTTTGTAACGAATGCTTGCTGCCTGTATGTATGTTAATCGAATGGCGTAACGGTTCAGCTAATTGCTGTTAAGCCGGTGTAAGCAAACGTATGTAATTGCAGTTGCAGTGAGAATATATTCATTACATGAATAACACTTGCAGAATCATTACTGCTCCAATTTAATTATAAGGCAATGATTTTGATTACATATAATTTAAATTTATCATTCTGCTGATCAGGTCATGCTACTTTTCTACTTCACTAATATACTCCAAATAAGTTAATTAATTACGTTACTAATTTACTCCAAATTTACTGAACGTAATGAACTAAAACATAGAAATTAACGAAGATCCGCCGTGTGTTTATAACCTCGATATGAAACCCCGATTTCTCACCGATTCTTGGTATTTTTGCATGGCTCGCTTCATAGCTAGACGGAACACGTATAGAAACAGTTGAGATAATATAACAATGATATCTACGTGTCAGACCTGATTACAGTAGTCCAGTGTCCGATTCTGAACTATTCGGCCATCTTACCGATTTTGACCAGACATTTTACTATTTGTTGTGGGTATTAAACCCTCAACTTGTAGCTCCAATCTTAGTGCAGTCGACCTTGCTACAGCTAGTAGCAGCGGGCCTATGTTCAAGATTTCGGTGCCCATCACAATTTCATTAGGAAGAATTTGGACGGCTAAGAAGATTAATTAGCTGCCGTTTGAATAACCCATAATCACGAACAGCCTCATCGAAAGCCACGATAAACAACACCGTCCTACCTTTAGTGAACGACTATTTAACTTAGATCCTTACTCAATCTAGCCACCATAATTGGAAAGAAGGAGTTTCTCGCTTATCTTTGACCTGATCGACTTGCTAAGCCCAAAGACCGTTCGTGGAAGTAGGAATATTTCAAAATTTAATGATGTTGCTGCATAGCAAAATACAGACGCAGCTTTATAATAGGCAGAAAATCTGAACGCTTAGAGGAATAAATTAATGACGGCCACCTTTACTTCAGTATTTGCACATTTCCATCGTATACTCGTATGTATTTCAAGAATTACGTTTGACCCATTTTTATACTGCAATAAATTTGCAAATAATAATCAAAGTAATTAAGAGAGAGTTAATTTTTATTTATGCTGGTTTCTTCCCGCATTCGTTGAATACACCGTTTATTATACAAAATAGACACGTAAAAGTTTTCTTCATGAGCATAGCCCTAACAAAATTCAGGGTATGCTTCAGCCTCCGCCCCAGATTTGCTATGTTCGCGCAAGAGTTATTCTGGGTCAGTTGGCCAACTGAGCGCAATCTGCGACTAGTCAGAACCTCCTTGCCGACTTTATAGTCTCCTGAGAGTAGGGCAAGAGTTGGCAGAATAAGAACCAAGCGCTTGTAGCTGTCTGATTCGGGGACCAGAATGTAGACCGAAAAGCGGACTTATAGGAAGCTGGGGGACTATGCTCCCGGAGTCCTAGGCGTTCCTTAATCCAGAGCCGCCCTCGGCTCTAAATTTTGTTAGGGCTAGGAAGCGCAGCACAGTTAATCTATTAAGAATTCGTGCTGGATGAAGCTTACAACCATCATTGAATGGATAGTTGCGTGATACCTGAATATTAGTTGCCAATTTGTTCGTTTATTCAACGTACTCTCGCTCCTGATAGCTGGGAACCACAATGCAATCTAGTCAGTCTGTTGCTTTATATATGACATGGCTGAAAAATGTAGAAAATGCCTGTGATTCAAAACTACACATCTTCGATACAATAGTGATTCAATAGTCCCATGAACTGGCTTTGCGGAGAATACCTGATGTTATCGAAAGAAAAAGAATTATAAATTATTAACTAAACACCTACTGAAATGCAAAAAAACACGAATATGCCTATCTAGACAAGATAAACTGTAAGGTTTTATTATTCCTTGAAGACAGAAATAGAATATAGAAAATGTGGAAGAATCTTAATTTACAAGAAAGCATAATTGGACGTTGACTGGCTTAATTAAAGAGAAGATAGGAGTCTGTTGGACTTGCTTAAACCAACTTCTCCTGAAATGTTTTGCTTTTAAACTTTATCAATAGTCTTTAATGATGAGATGCGATAGCATAAAATGTGATTAAAAATATAGAGACAAACTACTTTACAAGCTGATTTTTCAACGGCCCTGCAGTTTGTAGTCATAAGATTACTGTTGCGGAGGCATTACTATTTTTAGGCATAGGCATACACAATACAAAATATATATATATAGGCATTACACAAAATAGGCATTACACAATAGTAATGCCTACACAAGAGGCATTACTATTGTTTCGGCCAGACCGATTTTCTATAATACTGACCGCCACTCTTAACAGTGCTACTTGCCTCTTGTATATAGCTACTACCATTTAAATATATAAATGTTTACTGACAACCATAACTGTAAAATCAGACGGGGAAGGAACGAATCTTTATCCGCACAAGCGGTCAATTCACCTCGCCGAAATTTCAGAGTTAAGAGGCCGTATAGGCCTACTCTGTGCAGTTTTTGGAATTATAAATTTCGGTAAAATCTTTACTTACCTTCATCCGTAACTATTGTAGAAATGGCAGATTTCACCGCAAACAGCAATAAGTAAAAAAATTCCTTCACAGGCACAACGATCACACCCTACCACTGCTGTGGTCTGCATGGAAATGCTCAAAGAAAAAATGCGGAACATCCGTAAATTCTGCAAAGATTTTTATAGGTGTAAAGAAATCGCACCTGCAACTAAAATTCCTGAAAGAGTTAAAACGAAAACTTGATAAAAAGCAATTATTGCACACGAATGCATTTCGCATGCTACTGTGTTTCATGACAGATTTTCAGTCGCGGAAATTGAGGAATTTACATCCTGAAAAGACAATCGATCAATTACTTAGCCCAAACGTGCCGTTTTATTATCTATTGTAAGCTTCATTACTCCGGCATGGAGACAAGAAGAAATCCATGTTGGGTTAACATGGATTCATTGTTGGTCTTGCTTCATCCAGGACAACCAAATACCAAAAAAGATTCGTTATATGTATATAATTAATAATAATAATCACAGTAGTCACGGGAAAGAACGCAAATGAAAGTGACGATTTTTAATTTGATGAGATTTATTCCACATGAACTTACTTACAGTAGACTTGCTTCTACATAATATTTCCGAAATCACATACTCTTTTAATAACTCTGCCTCTACATTAATTTAAATGCGTTGTCATAAGTTGACCATAAGATTACCCGTCAATGCAATGAATGCACGTTCTTGAGAGTTTCTTCTATGATAATTTGAGATATGAATGGGTAAAGATTATTGAATATTTCTACGGGTGGAGCCCGTCTTTGTCTACAAGAATATGTAATTTTTGATTTGGTCAACAGTAAATATATGTACAACAGTATGGTTTATTAATTAGATCGAGTTAGAGGATTGTAGTTATTTTTGTCGGAATATTTTCAATCGTATGAACTTTAATACCACGGCCAGGTAAACATAAAAAATGCATTTATATTAAAATAAATCGAAAAAAATGCAACAATTGTGTTTCCACATAACCAAGTAGTTGTCGAGTTTTGGCAGAAGCTGAATTTGCACGGCAAAACCCAAGGTAGTCTTTTCTATAAATAGCAGAAATGTAAGGACAATAGAAAACCATGAGGATATGGCATGGCAAATAAAAACATATTCAATTACACCAAACATTTCCAGCCCAGTTGCGTGACTGCATTTGCTACATCAATGCGGTTGTCTTCAAACGGAATGCAGGTGAACATATAGTATCATGTCCACATAGCCGAGTTATTGTATTAATTATTACGTGTTATTGCGGTCGAATTATGAGCGGTTTTTGGTCACCTCAGAAGTCGGTGGAAAAATTACTTGTTTTTTTCTCTTTGTTTTATTTAGCAGTTGAGGTGCCGTGTCTCAAGTTTCTATTCGCTTGACCGCAATACATTCGAGTCACTGACATGTGGAAGAGCCTCCCTGATAGCATCGTTGACGCTCCGAGAATATGAACGCCTTCAAGAACAGACTAGACGAAGCTATGCAGCAGCATATGTTCAGTCTTAAAATGCCTAGCAAATTACGGACCAGGCATTAAGTCCAGCTGCTATCTCAATCAATCGTCAGTTATGGAAAGATCGGTTTCCAAAGACCGGATTCCTTGTGAATCAAGTCACGAAAAGTACAAGAATCGGCAACAGGCCAGGGGCCTATTTCCTCAGTGCTGACACTTCTATTCTATTCTAATACTAGCGGCTGGTATACATACATTGCGCAATACTAGCGGCTAGTATGCATACATTGCGCAATACTATATAGCGGCTAGTATACATACATTGCGCAATACTAGCGGCTAGTATACATACATTGCGCAATACTAGCGGCTAATATCCGTGCTCTAGGAGTCTTAGGCAGCGCCTAATGCAGAGTGGCATCCTGTTCTAAATTTTGTAAGGGAGTGAACATGCATATAAATCAGATTTCGGTCGGGTAACTTAAGTAGATCAGAATTGGTTGCTATAGAACGCATTGAATTTACTGTAAGTTGAATCTCCAATTGAAATTGGAGTCATGCAAAATTCAAGTTTTGTATATATTAACTCAACAATTTATTTCAACGAACGCATCAAATTACCTGAATTTAATTTTTCCTTTGTTTGAACAGCAAAGACGTTTAAAACTAAAGAAGTTTCAGCTTATTTTTTGTTACTTTTACTTGAGGCATAGGATAATAAATTTTGAATAAATTTTATGCATGTCCATAAAAAATGGTTCGTACGAGTAGAATTAGAATTAGAAACAATGAACGAAATCACTCTTTGTGCTATTTGGTTTACATTCTTGAAATTCAACTACCATGTGAGAGACGAATTCGAATAACATTGCAATAGAAAATCTCAGACCAACTATATTTAACAAATGAAATTAAATATCTTGGCCGGATACTTTATTTTTTGACCAGGTCCGGAAAGTAACAGGTATCGTTTTCTCCACCACAGAGCCCAAGTGCAAAGACTGTTCTAAAGTTTCCCCATGTTGTTGTTCATGTTTCATGGGAGGCTCATTCAAACATAATTTCTACTCATGAGACTGAGAAGCTACAGGGACTTCGAACTCTGTGAGCGATAATTGTTCATCTTGCAACGTCTTGACGTAAATGCAGGAAAAAAATTCAAGTAAAGATATTATCAAAATCCAAGAGAGAAATGCTAGACATCTCAAATCAACAGTGGGAGAATATGGAAACGTAAAATAAGGTGAACAAATTTTTCTGGTTGAACTTGATGTAGCTAGACGGAATGAAACATTGCGGACGTGAACGCCAGACGTAGCCACGATTGCGCACGCACCCTGGATCGATACGACCGCGTCCGACAGCGTAAGATTATCGGCAGAACTTTCAAACGCTAAAATATAATTCGAAATTTCATTTGCAAACATCTTCCTATTCTCGTTTCTTGTTTTTCATATAGAATTCGGTGTTTTGAGCGAAATGATTTTCAGAATTGGGTAGCTTGTAGCCATTTTGGAAGCGTGAAGCTTAAAGGTGCGATGTGAGATATTTCCGAGGGAATACTGGAGTAGCGAGACCCTCTCACTCCATTCCAGGCTTGCCGGCTAGAGGGTAAGGACTGCGGTGCTGCGTCCGGTGATGCTAGTCAAACTAAATAACTGTGATGATTAACAATGATGTTCATGAAGTGAAAAACATCCAAGTGATTTAATTTACTTTGAGAACGACTCGTGAGAAGTGAATATTTGAACGAATTGATGAAGCAAGCGATACATAAAAAGTTTACAGGGGAAAGCATTGGGAAAGTGAGTTTTGTGAAGGGAGAGTGTAGGGGGAGTGACGTATAGGCGGCTTCAAAAACATACCAATTATCCGAAAAAAGCCGGTATTCTCGATTGTGTTCTTCAGCGATGTTTCTCGTTTGTTCCATTATTAAGACGTACATTAGTGGTTACATGAAAAAATGATAAAGTGGAAATGCTAATCTGATTACGGTAATACTAATTAAGTGCCTGGAAATACTAATCTTTCGACTATTTAGTAACAATGGAAGCTGTAGTTACATTTTTCGGTCGATTCTGTCTTGAATTTTTTTGATATCTAAAATTAATTTCAGATTTTTAGAACTGTCAACTGGAAACAATAGCGATAAATTCAAAGCGATTTGCTAATCAGTAATTTGTGAGTCTAATCCGCAATTATTATTGATAATTCTAAGCAAAGACTGTACTTAACTGTGAAAAGACACGTAATTTTTTAGATCTCTAATCATTGCACATTAGTTTCTGGTTCGCTTTGCATCTTACCATGAATGGCTATATTGTTATTATATCGATTATACCTGCTCAAAATTAATCCCCTTTAATAATATTGGATTATTTACAGCAATAAAGATGCCTAACGTCAAATAAATCTTACAAAGTAGAAGCTAAAAAGAAGCCAAATTGAAACATATATATACTCGCAGATATTGCTAACTTTAAATCAATTCTGCACAACACGTTAATCGAACACGAAATAGAATGAGTATGTATACCAGAATCCACATTAAATGTTGACCAAATATTAGTAAAGATATCAAAATAGGCACAATTTTGCTATTAGTTCTAGCGAGAGATCAAAATTCTGTCAGTCAAACAAATAATCATTCAATCTGCATTTGACACAAGAATTTCACAAATTATCGCATTTTTTTCGTTAAGCGTTCACGGATTTTCATACGAAGGCAGGAATTCACTAGCATGAGCTTTGCTTGATATTACCCCATGGAGCCTTGCTTGATACTACCCCATGGAGCCCTGCTGAATATTACCCCATGAAGCCTTGCTTTATATAACACCATCACCCTTTGCTTCATATTACCACATGAAGCCTTGCTTAACATTACCCAGTGAAGCCTTGCTTAATATTACCCCATGAAGCTTCGTTTGACATGACCCAAAGAAGCTTTGCATAATATTACCCCATGAAGCCTTGCCTAGTATTACCCCATGAAGTTTTACTCAAAATTACCATGAAGCCTGGCTTAAAATTACCCCATAAAGCTTCGCTCGACATTACCCAATGAAGCCTTGCTTAATATTACCCCATAAAATCTTGCTTAATATTACCCCATGAAATCTTGCTTAATGTTACCCCATGAAACCTCGCCTAATATTACCCTATAAAGTCCTGCCTAATATTGCCCGATAGAGGAGCCATAAATCACGGGAAACTCAAGGACCGGCTGGTGTTTCAGTGTTTCTTTGCGATGCAGAAATTACGTCTGATGTCATGAGATAATTTCGCAAACATTACAGGATCGTGTCACAAGACATTGGTAATTTCATGACTTCAAATGATAGTGAAATATTACAATATAAAATTGTTTAAGTTGAATTTTGGTTGACAGATTTAATAAGCAAAATTCATATAGTTTGGCATATAGGAATAAATAAACTTGAACGATATAATAAGGTAGTTTGATTATAAAATTAGAGAAGGTACGCATGTTCATTAGCATGTTTCTTACTTAACAATCTACCAATAAATTTATTAATACTTTCATTGAATTAATGATAATTTTATGATACGCTAAGCACTCATAATGTGAAAATCTTCCATGTTACAGGTTTCTTTAGCCACTATCCGACTTTCTCAGAAAAATTACAAAATATTGATTTTTTTTAGGAGTCCTCAGATTATCTTTGTATAGACTCAGGATACTCGATTCTTAATATTTCAAGTAAGTTATCAACAATAGCTAGCCTATGTTACTATTGAAATGAAAAAATCTACAACATGTAGCGGAGTCAAAATCATGTCGGGTTCCTGATATAAAAACGACATGTGTAATAACTGGTTATATTTATGAAAATAAATTGAGAACTTGTTCGAATACTACAAATACCTGCACACAGATGCAACTTTCGATTAAAGCAAACTGACATAAACGGACAATAATGGGAGGTGACTCAGGCGGTGGCACCCACAGAGGCCGTCGACAAGGCTCCAGATTCGGACAAGTTCCGACATCTTGGAGACACGTTACGGTCGAAAATGACACTCATAAAAATTTGTGTGGCACTCTGGGCAGTGGCAAACAAATATTTAGTTATTATAGTGGATTGCTCGGTGCTCTACAGTGGTGCTTATGCGGTACCCTCGTGTTGCTGTGCGCAACCCTCGTTAGCGGGACTACAGACACCGCTTCAGTCAATCAAATTTGTGAGTACTTTTTAATTGTTCACTATCGATTAAGGAGAAAGAAAATGTTGTCAATGCTATTCGCTCGTATTATTTAAAAAATTTAAGTTCATTATTAGATAGGCCTAGCGATTCACTATTAATAGTGAATTTGTTAAACGTATAATTGACACAGCTTCTGACCGTTACTACAGACATAGCTTCAGTCAATCAAACATGTGAGTACTTTTTAACTGTTCACTATTGATTAAGGAGAAAGTAAAATCTTTCAAGGCTATTCGCTCGTATTATTTAAGACATTTTACTTCATTATTATATGCGGATAATTATTCATTTACTTAACGTATAATTGAGAAGTTAATTTTTTATAATAACAGATTGATTTATTACTAGATTTTTTTAATACTAGACAGATTTATTACATGACTGATTGACAACTAAATAGATTTATAACTAAATTTATTTATTACTAGATTGATATAATACTAAATTGATTTGTTACTAGATTGATGCAAGATTAGAATCATGTTGCCTGGATTCTTACGTAAATTACAGGTTTTAAAAATATTATTCTCGTCCAAAAACTTCTTTTCGAATGTAGAACAAGCATTACAAATAATGAAGTATTTAAATACTAACGAGGTACCGAAAAAAATGTATAGGAACTTTTATTTAGAAACTAACACATATTCCTTAAATAATTTAATTGATCACCAAAAATAACTGTCCTGACCTGCCATGCCTAACACACTTTATTCCAGCCTACATTCTCAGCCACAAATAGCTTACTATTTCTGCTTCGCTATCAAGATGGTGGCCGGCATCATATGCAAATAATTACATATTATCCTTAACTAATGAAAATAAGAAGCTGAGAGAATATTCTAGTCATCGAAATATGCTGCCATTGTTCACTTAGTATATTCACGAAATGCTTGCAGTGTTTCATGCTCTTCAAGGAGATATTACTGCCCATCAAACCCAATATACAAACATTTGTAGGACATGTGAAAATAGTCGTACATGTAAGACAGCATATAGTACACAAGGTTTTTCAAAAATTTTTAAACTTATCATTAATTATGGTGATGCCGTGACATTTGCGTGTTAGATTCTCATCAAAATGCATCACAGCTTGCATTAGGCACTCCTTTGCTCTGCCATTTAGGCATTAAATTAGCAAAACAAATTTATTTCTCTGAGCTGATAAAAATGAATGAAATTTAGATTCAATTATAATTCTAAAAATAATTCACTTCGAATGTCGTACAAAAACGAACATTGTTATATTGGAAACAATTATAAATGGGGCTCACATTCACGCTTCATTTGCAGGCAGTATTTTATACTGTAAAATAAACTTATATAAAAATGAACAAAAGTATCTATTATTAACCATACCAATCATATTATCTGTAATAATATATATGCTGGTTGAGTAAGTTTAAATTGATTGATTTATTTAGTATTTTTCCACATCAACCAATGCTTCTATTGAAGAGATCGCTAAGTGCAAACATTCTACCGCGTTAGCATTAAATTGTATGAATAATTGTTTATCGAGTCCGAATGGCTTCACATTTGAATTATTCAAACAGGCCCAGCTATTTGTTCATTAACTTGCCCATCACAGGCCAGCGTGGCTTTAAGCCTTTATTTGAGCCACGTTTGCCACGTTTAGGGCTTCATTCACTTCAAGTTAAGCTTTGCCCGCCTGCCGCCATTGTGTTGGCTTGAGTGATCGATGAACAATATTGATCCATCACTACAGACGTGCAGAACATGAATTGATATCATACATCACTCTTAACTATTCTTTCCCATTTAACAGTGCGAAAAAAAAATTTAACACCTCCAAAAAAATAATATTTCAGATATAATTTCAAATTCCAAAAATGCGATATCCAAATGTCATACATTTTCAAAGGCCAGACAATAACAAATAAGCTTGCTCCTGGACATCTGCAACGACCTAAGCATTCGTGTAATTGTTAATTACATTGATAAAACTAACTTATAAACTGCAGGATGACTATCAGTCGCTTTTCCTAGTTAAAGTGAGGGTCTTCTTTAAAAAAAGACATCGTGTCGGAAGAAGATGTGTTGTCTTGCATTTATGCGACCGTCGCGATGCCCCCACCTCCCCAGTCTCTCGTAAGAGGCTTTCCGTTCCAACTTTGAACAAGACCCCGAAAAAACGAAAACCCTGATTGAGAAAAACCTGCTTTTGACAACACGAGAAAACTTTGGCCCCGCTTTCTTTCACTGGGCCGTCGTGCGTGGTAGAAGACTTTACCAACCTATTTATCTCCCTAAGTTTACTTCATTAGATAGAAGAATGACTGAGCTGGAAGAACTTCAATTCGTCCGTCACCCGGAAACTACCGTTTTTGTTCTCAAGTTTGCAACTGTGACAAAAGCGGTCACTTCTTTCATTTTCTTTTGTTAACTTTGATCGAGGAAGAGACAATCGAATGTGATTCAAACATGGCTCAGTACGACGGATTTTCTCTGGTATATTTTTTTATAAACGTGGATCGTTTTCCATAGAGACAAGGAATAAGGTTTCGAGTTGTAAATTTTTATCATACGATTTCACGTCAGAAAGAAAAGGAAAAATTTATTCGCAGTAGCTAATGCTGAGACCAGACAAGTATTCTTTATCGATTAATTTCATTGTACTGTGTGAAAAATGTTTGTATAATTAATAATTTTTGTGTAATTACTTGTAAATAAAGTGTGTTCATGAAATCATGAGTAATTTGTTAGACCCAAAGGCTTGTGCATTCCGGAGACTTAACATCCGATAAAAATTTGTTTCCCAATTTTTAAATTTTTTAACAATAAAAAAATTCGAAATTATATTCCGAGAATTAGTGTTTGCTGAAAAAGAATACTTAATCAAAAGACCAATATTCATCTTTGAAGATTATCACTATATTATCTCTTATAAATAAATAGAAATGCTAATTTATTCAGGTTAACGAATGAATTAGCTTGCATAAAATATTTTTCCATAAAAATCACACAGGTTTTCGGCTCAGGTCATGTAAGCCAACGGTTGGAAACTACAATACATCAAAACCAATTAATTAATTTTATTTCTATCGTGTGCTCGTAGCAGTTCGCCTGCAATACGTTGATGATCATCAAAATAAAGTTCAAAGCTATTTATATGGATCGTTTAAACTCCGTCAAAATAGAATTTTAAAATATGTCCACTATATGTCCACTCAATCTAACGACTTTCACATTATTTTTAAAGATTTCGGTTTTATTTATTGGACAAAAGTATTTGATAATTTCGAACGTATTTTTGGTCTCTTTCGAAAAAAAATGCTCATGTAGTTTGGCATCGGCTAAAATTAAAAATTGCAAGATTATAAAAATCTGATTAGAGCAATTTTTCGGCCTATCAATTATTCTCTCGATGCGTTTTAACCATTTTCTTCTGTTTTCATCTTTCCGCGTTTCAGTCGTTGAAAATCTAGTTGAAATTTATCGAAGTAATAAGTATTGAAAATGTTCATTTTGAATACAGGCATTTAATAATTTAAATGAAAATGTTCTTTCAATCAATTTATATGAAATGATAACAAGGTCATATTTCCAGGAAAAAGTCGAAGGGATTATTTTCTTTCTTTTAAAAAACTGGAGAAGAAATCATGGGCCTTTACACAGGTTTAATAATACGGGTTTAATACGCATTCCATACAGGAATTGATATAAATCTTCTTCCTGGTACTAATATATAAAATAGAAATTTTATGGGGCATCAAATCTTTTATCTTAGGGATCACCAATTAATTTTATCTATTAAATGCACATACATAGAAATTTAAAATCAAGAACATAGTTTTCAAAGCATGTTAATTAATTATACTCAATCGAGCAATAGATCGGGCTGAGGCTGATCAGTCCAGGGACTTGGTTGCATGGTCATTTCCAGTAATTTGATGACACTCCAGGTCCGTACACTCGGTGGATTTCCAGGATGAGTTTTCCAGAGAAGCTTTCCCGTCCAGCCATAATCTGCTTAGCGACTGTTCCGTTAGACGCCGCAGATTTTGCGATTGAATTAGGCGAATTTTAATATTAATCTTTAGTCTCCTTAAGTATTGCTTGAGGATAGAAATAATGCTTTTATCAATAATTTATGGAAGGCCACATTTTTGGAAGAAAATAAGACTGAAAATTTCGTGATGCATTAATGAGACATTGTTGAATACTTAGTTATTGACCAAGAATTTCGGTATATCCGGGAAATTGTTTTTTATTTATTTTTTGTTTTCCAGTATTATTCAAAAACATCCTCGTGCATTGATAAACCTCCAACAGTTTCAAAATCCTTTACTCAGACTGCACTTTACTATAGTTAGGCTATATCATAGTATAGTAGAGTATTTACCATAAGAGATAAATTTGAAATAAATTCATCACACAGCCCAATTTACCATGCACAAATTTATCTTCAAACTATTTCTTATGCCGAATTAAATTAGTTATTTCCTTAACAATGGCAGTATTTTTTGTACATATGAGAATATTTTTGGCGACATAAACGTTGTAAAAATTTGAAATACCCGACTTCAGAGACTTGTAACATTACAATAAAAGTTGAAATATACGAATTCAGAGACTTGCAACATCACAATAAAAATTGAAATACCCAACTTCAGAGACTTGCAACATCACAATAAAAATTGAAATACCAAACTTCAGAGACTTGCAACATCACAATTAAAATTGTAATACCCGACTTCAGAGACTTGCAACATTACAATAAAAATTGAAATACCCAACTAGACTTGCAACATCACAATAAAAATGTGTGCCAAGCGACGTCTGAGTTTACATTTCATTTGAAGGGATATGGAACCAATATGTGCATCTTGCTCGCGTGAGTGCTTTTCATAAGGCTGCTTGCTCCAGAGGCCGCGCTTAGTGCCAATAAAATTAAATAGCCTCAAAATAGCTCGTTTGAGAGACCTTCGAAGAGGTACCGCAGTCAACAACGATGTTAGCGAAGCTCAAAAGACTGGGATTCGTGCTCACTCTACAGTCAAATGAGACTACGATACCCACTTACGAATACCGGGATATTAGTAGCATTCAGGGAAAGTTTATCACGCCTATAAAATTATGAAATCTATCACTTGAATTTGAATTTTGTATTTATCGTCTATTTCGATTATTTTAAGAATCAAAATTTTTTACAGTTACCCGGGCCCCTAGTTGTATAAATAGTATTCGTCATTCAGAGGCAACGATCAAGCCCTTGGGTCCGTTTTCCATCATGCAGCCTCCTACAGAAAAGAAAATTTATTACAATTTTCCCTACAGTCCACCTAACTTAAAGTCTTCATTGAGTCATTAACCGGAACTCTGGGAGCCTCCACCCAGCTCTTTGCTACTCTTCATTATAATAATATTAGCGGTATCAGCGTTTAGTAGGCGGTAGGCCTGTCGCCGATTCTTAACATCGCAGAACATTCACAGCATTTTGCGGTCTCGAACTTGCAACTCACTGCTACAATTCTGTTCTACTTAACCATCCGGCCTCCTCGTCGATTCTGACCAGAAACTGGCGCACAGAGCTGGGATTGAACCCGCGCCTCTCTGCTCTAATCTTGTTACTCTGAACTGTATCATTAGCCATCAATAAAAGCTTCATTGCAGCCATTTGTAAGGATCCACTTAACAATATGCAACAAGCGACCTCACATCGAGCTCTACATTATAAGGCTCTTTACAGCCATATGTGATACGCTCCATGCAACCATATATGTTGGGCCACTTAGGAATACATAGGCCTACACTCTAAGCTCTGCAAGCTTCCAAACAGCCCAATATAAAAAGCACCATGTAACCTCAGCTAGATCCGCTTAAACCTTGACTCCGAGTTCTGCAAGCCTCCATATAGCCATATATTATACGTTCCACTTAACCTTCTGTGAGTTCAATATTATTTAGGATTACCTATGCCTTAATTACTCCGAGCTCTGCAAGCCTCCATATAGCCATATATTATACGTTCCACGTAACATTCTGTGAGTTCAATATTATTTTGGATTACCTAAGCCTTTACTCCGAACTCAGCAAGCTTCTATATAGCCATATATTATACGTTCCACGTAACCTTCTGTGAGTTCAATATTATTTAGGATTACCTAAGCCTTTACTCCGAGCTCTGCAAGCCTCCATATAGCCATATATTATACGTTCCACGTAACCTTCTGTGAGTTCAATATTATTTAGGATTACCTAAGCCTATACTCCGAACTCTGCAAGCCTCCATATAGCCAAATATTATACATTCCACGTAACCTTCTGTGAGTTCAATATTATTTAGGATTACCTAAGCCTGTACTCCGAACTCAGC
This sequence comes from Hyalella azteca, assembly GCF_000764305.2. NCBI lineage: Eukaryota > Metazoa > Arthropoda > Malacostraca > Amphipoda > Hyalellidae > Hyalella > Hyalella azteca. The sequence goes on along the minus strand of NW_025932318.1, from coordinate 90,844 downwards.
AAGCCTCTATATAGCCATATATTATACGTTCCACGTAACCTTCTGTAAGTTCAATATTATTTAGGATTACCTAAGCCTTTACTCTGAGCTCAGCAAGCCTCTATACAGCAGTTTGTAAGTCTGCTCGCATCCGCTGTAAGCCAGCACGTACAGCTCAGAGGGAGCATTGAGCAGCATGCAGCTCTCGGTAAACCCGACCTAAGTTGACCGATCTTTTGTAGCAACGTCGCCGCAGGCTATTTGCCAGTCAGCAAATCTGCTGAACTCTAGCCAAGTTGCCCACAAAAATTCTTTCTAGCGACCTAACTTGGAGTGAGAAGCTCTGGGCGTTATCAGTTTGCGATCACTTCACCGACACCGCAGCGACCTTTCCACAGTTTCGAGAATTTTTCTCAGTACAAGCCACATGACAATCAAATTCAAAGGATTTCATGCTTCGTCGAACAATATCTTGATTTCTTTTGTTGAAGGAACAATGAATTTTTCGTCTGATAATGTCCTTATTTGTAATTTTTTCGATGGGAATCGATTACGATTTTTCCGATCGATTCGTAATTTTCGATTACGACCTCAACACAAGCAATGTTAGCTCAAGCGAATGTGGGACGTATTTATGAGGATCACGAAGTTAAAAAATTAATTTTTTTAGAAAAATGTGCTAAATAAAAAAAACGTTGCGTGGATTCGATATCCATCACGAAATAAAAATCTTCTTTTTAGCGCATTTTCTCATTTATGGAAAAAAAGGTGCTATTGTGCTCGTCATGTCCGTCTGTCTGTCCGTCTGTCTGCGCGTCTGTCTGTCTGTCCGTCTGTCTGTCTGTCCGTCTGTCTGTCTGTCTGTCCGTCTGTCTGTCCGTCTGTCTGTCAGTTTGTCTGTCTTCACGTTTTCGTCGACGAGAAAATGCTCTCTCTGTTACTCACTGCAGTGAGTACTGAGTTATATTTTTTAGTTAACGGTGTTAAGGTCTCATCTCTATCCAAATAGGATACTAATTGTGGGATTCATGTCCACGAAATCAGTCATTAGAATCATTTGCACTTCATATCGAGTTTATGCTCTCGCATTAATCACTGCATCGCTGCACAAGAAATCCTCCAAGTGCCTCAAGGAAGGATGCCAGGTTCGGCTTCTGGGCACAATCTTTAAAGACGGCATGCCAGATTCCAATTGTAAATCCAAGGACTTCGTGGGTAGTCGCGGAAGGTTTCGGTCTTCAATACCAATTTTCAGCGAGATTATAAACTAGGAGTTCTAGAAACAAGAAAAGATTGCTGGTTACATGATATCGTGATTGATGAATACACGTACAAGAAGTACAATGAACGAGGCAAGATGTAAGCTGCATGATCTCGTGATTGAGGCATATATGTACAAGAAATACAATGAGCGAGGCAAGATTGCAGGTTACATGATCTTATGCTTGAGAAATACGCATACAAGAAGTACAATGAACGAAGCAATATTGCAGGCTGCATGATCTCGTGATTGAGAAATACACGTGTAGGGTGCATAAGGATACTGTTCGTATAAGGAGCTCGTCTCAAGTATTGACTACTGACGATGAAATTCGTCTAGCAATATGAGTGTTCTCTAAGGAGTGCTGTGCGCTTATGGAATATTGAACAGTAGTTACCTACGGTAATGGCGTCTCACTAAAGGGGTTTTACTGCCTTGCGCGGCCTCAGCTTCAGAATATTGAACACTTGCAACGCCGTATGACATTTACGGTAAAATTTCTGGGGTGAAATTTGGAAATAAAGCTCAAGCTCTTAAAATTCAATCCAATCAAAACTTCGCGCGAGGATGTGATTAAATTTAGCAACTTTATAGTAGAGTTAGAAACAATATATTACTTTTTAGTGATTATTATTATAACAGAATAATGTTTCACTCTTTGCCCTTCGGCTGTTTTCCAAAACTGAAATGAAAAACTGCTGGCATTTTATCAAGAAAAACTTCCAACCAGGAAATGATAACCTTCATAACAGAATAACTAATTTTATATTAGATGAATAAGATAGGGTTTCATACCGTTAGGATACTTAATAATGTACAGATTTCACTCGCAAAAATGCTTTGTGATTTTTAATAAACGTAAAAGTTCCAGACATTTGTACGGCTCAGCAGATTTGACGATTCACCTCACCCAGTGCCTAACAAATCCGGACCGATTGCTTCAATGCTTGAAAAAATCTACGGATAACACAGCCAATAAGTGGAAACTTTAAAAAGTAAGGATAACAGCTTTCAAAAATAAAGAAAACCAGCAAATTATTTCGGAAAAATAATTCTCCAGGTGAGGCAGCATGTGAGCTTTCGAGAATATATATATTCTGGGTTACGTATAAGATCGAAGAGGCAGAAGCCTTTGCCATCAGATCCCCTAGAACTCCTCGCAAACTCCGGCATTCTGGAAGTTTCGAAAGCAGCAGCTCGACTATCTCTTGTTCTATATATACGAGTATCTATGTATATTTGAATATTGTTTATACCCGTTATATTCTTCGAATGATGTCTGAAACCACATCTAATTTATTTGAATTATGGCGTGGAATTCCATTCCATTCTGAAAACAATATTCCATTAACTTGTAATAAGCGAAGTCCATTCCTTCCCATAAATTTCAAATGTAGTTGTCAATTGGAATATTGACAGTACACTCACTATATGGAAACTTCAGCACAAAATTTTCACAGACAATTTTTTGATTTCATCACTTTCGTTGGTCATACAAGCAGAAATATGAGGAAATGGCATTGACATCAATTGGTTCGTAAATGCAATTGGCCATAAAAGAAAAAGAGGCGACCATATCCAATCAATTGGCACGTCGGAATGCAGCCAATGCCATGTTGCACCGGCGCATTCATTTCATTGGAATTTAATGCGCAAGCTATCAAACAAGAGCTTAACTGGCCAGTCTGAATAATTCATCGATGAATTTAGGACTTGCCATTCAGTGAAGCATAGTATTTTAGTTATTACTCAAGAATTAATTAGACAAAAATTGATAGAAATTGAATTAAAGCCAAAATGAAAATATCAGCCAAAATTAAATTAGACAAAAAACGACTGTGGAGTTATCGTTCCAATGCTTTAAATTCCTTTACTTTCGCATCTAATGAAGCTTTCCTGGACATTCGTTGGCTGTTATTATTACGCCCCAAATAGAGTTGACACCTCCTATAAAGTCCTTTAAATAATCGGCAATTTGAAATCTTGCAGTCCATTTAACGACATTGGCCATTTACTGAATTACTGAAAGTCTGAAATGCAGAATAAACTCCACACTAACAGGGAAATTCGAGAAACGGAAATTTCCTGATCTGACGCCCATGTGCAGGATTGAATGCACGTTTGAGTCTCAAGTACTGCACATGCACGAGCATAATAAGTTTACTAGGGCGGTTATTTCCTGTAATATTACGGTGAAGATACGAGCAGGCTTAGTGGAGATACGAGCAGGCTTAGTGGAGATACGAGCAGGCACGGAGGAGATACGAGCAAACATGGTGGAGATACGAGCAGGCACGATGGAGAGCGAGCAGGCACGGAGGAGATACCAGCAAGCATGGTGGGGATACGAGCAAGCATGGTGGGGATACGAGCAGGCATGGTGGAGAGCGAGCAGGCACGGAGGAGATACGAGCAAGCATGGTGGGGATGCGAACAGGCACGATGGAGATACGAGCAGGCATGGTGGAGATACGATCAGGCACGGTGGAGATACGAGCAGGCATGGTGGAGATACGAGCAGGCATGGTGGAGATACGATCAGGCACGGTGGAGATACGAGCAGGCATGGTGGAGATACGATCAGGCACGGTGGTGATACGAGCAGTCATGGTGGAGATACGATCAGGCACGGTGGAGATACGAGCAGGTACGGTGGAGATAGGAGCAGGCATGGTGGAGATACGAGCAGACACGATGGAGATACGAGCAGACAAGGTGGCGATACGAGCTGGCATGGTGGATGAATGAGCTGGCACGGCGGGGATACGAGCAGGCACGGAGGAGATACGAGCAGCCATGGTGGGGATACGAGCAGGCATGGTGGAGATGTGGGAAGCATGGTGGAGATACGAGCAGGCATGGTGGAGATACGTGCAGGCATGGTGAAGATACGAGCAGGCATGGTGGAGATACGAGCAGTAATGGTGGAGATACGTGCAGGCATGGTGGAGATACGAGCAGGCATGGTGGAGATGTGGGTAGCTACGGTTGAGATACGAGCAGGCATGGTGGAGATACGAGCAGACAAGGTGGCGATATGAGCTGGCATGGTGGAGATACGTGCCTGTATGGTGAAGATACGAGCAGGCATGGTGGAGATACGTGCCTGCATGGTGAAGATACGAGCAGGCATGGTGGAGATGTGGGTAGCTACGGTTGAGATACGAGCAGGCATGGTGGAGATAGGAGCAGGCACGGTGGAGATACAAGCAAGCATGGTGGAGATACGATCATGCACGGTGGAGATACGATCAGGCACGGTGGAGATACGAGCATCTCTCGTATATTAGTGCTCCAGAAGCCTTCATGGAAGCCTCCGTTGATCCTGGACGGCTTCATATTTTGCGGCTGTGAACATCAGGCAGTTTTTACTCCCTGAAACGAAGTTGGCAGAAAAAAACTGAGACTACATACGGACGAGCCGAGGAAACATGAAACGAACCTGCAGATTTGTTCTCCTTAAATTTTGGGGCTGTTCAGCTTTGCAACTGCTACTAAAATCTCTATTTGAAATTCAACACCACGTTTTCCGAGAAATAGGTTTTCAAATGCATTTTTTTCCGTCTCCAATGATTTTTTCTACCATTAAATTTGAAATTAAAAATATGAGACCACAGCTGATAAACGAGTAGATATCATTAAGTTATAATAATAATGAGATAGTGATTGAATGTATTAGTTTTACGTCATTGAGTTAAACCAGATTTTATCCTTCAACCATCGTTGGAACAATGACTGCAGTTCGTTTCTACCATAGTTGGTACCATGACTGTAGTTCGTTTTTACTATAGTTAGTACAATGACTGCAGTTCGTTTTTACCATAGTTGGTACGATGACTGCAGTTCGTTTTTACCATAGTTGGTACGATGACTGCAGTTCGTTTTTACCATAGTTGGTACCATGACTGTAGTTCGTTTTAACCATAATTGGTATCATAACTGCAGTTCGTTTTTACCATAGTTGGTACCATGACTGCAGCTTGTTTTTACCATAATTGGTACCATGACTGTAGTTTGTTTTTACCATAGTTGGTACCATGACTGCAGCTTGTTTTTACCATAATTGGTACCATGACTGCTGTTCGTTTCTGCCATTTTTGATACCATGACAGCTGTTCATCGGTAAGTGGTAAGCAAGTATATAGTTGCAAAGGACCAGGAATTGTTTACATGAAGACGCTGTTGGAATCTTATTTTGTTATAAGCTCTTAATGCGTAACTGGAGCCTCGTGGCAAGCAGCCTCTGGCGGTCAGTCTCTCGTTAAATTGCAGATCCAATTTAATTATGCAAAGGTGTTTACGTTAATTGGTTTCAAGCTTTTATTGATGACGGGAAAGCGCTCATAAAGCGTGGGCTTTGGCCAAATTTTTGGACCGCATCTCAAGGCTGAATCAAAATCAGAACAATAACAGTCGTTAAATAAGTCAGCCTTTACGAGCTCTGAATCTTTTGCTCTGAATTAGGATTCTTTTCGTGCGCTTCTTTTAAACGACGCGTTATTGAAATAACGCTTCAGGAAGATTCGTGCTTAACTGATACAACAGAAAAGCGATCGAATATTCACACGCTTTCTGTTGGTCGGTCGACGAGTAATATCATATAATAGCATAGAAGAACACTTTTTAATACATAAAGTGTTCTAACCTCTATTTAGTCCTGTGTGTAAAGTAAATAATTGTTTCAAGATATATACAAGATATTAAAGATATTTTGATTGGTAAAATGGGCGATTCGGTGAAGAAATTAGTTGTTATTGAAGACCTGTCCTGGAAATAAGTTTTGTATGTAATCCTATATCTAAGTTCTCTACTATCTAAACATAAGATAAAAACTGCGTTGCAACTTATCCACGCGACAAAATTTCTTCTCGCTTGGAATCACCGACATGTGGAACAGCCTCCCCGATTACATCGTAAACGCTCCGAGTATAATCGTTCAAGAACAGACTAGATAAAGCTATGGAAAAATATATGTTCAGATTTGAAATGCCTAGCACCCTATCGAACCCGGTGGAAGTCTAGTAGCTATTTCAAACTATCGTCAGTCATGAAAAGATCCGGTCAAATGACACGAGTTTAGATCTTCTGTGAACAAGGCACGAAAAGTACAAGAATCGGCGACAGGCCACATCAGGCTATACACTCATCGCCGACACCACTATATGTTATGTTATGTAAGAGATATTAAATTGAAAACATATTATCTAAACTAAGACATAAACACGTGATTGCTCAGGTATTCCTACTACAATTATTGAACGCAGTTAAACATATGTAGCACGAGCTGTACTAAATACTGATTTCGTCATAATAATATACGAACATCGCTCATGGGATGACTGCGTGTGATGCAATTGAGTAGACAAATGAACTTAAAGAACCTGAGGAGAAATTATCATATATCAATCAATCTTGTATACATTTTTTATAACAAGCGGTGTTTTTCTACGGTCTTAATACATTCTTTCCTAGTTATACTTATGGCAAATGTCCTCACATATTAAGCATGACTTTCGTGCGGTTATCTTTTCTTCTCATGACTCGCGAAGTGAACATCATTATCTTTCTGCCCATTTGCAAAGTTTTCATCCCTGATGCGATATGGATCCATGTCTGTTCCTCTTCAGTCCCAGAGGCAGAAAAATCGTAAATTTTTGTGGAGACGCTCAAGTGTTTTTGCTCCGGTGAGTTCCACTCCGTTTCAAATACTGGGGCAAAATCTTCCAGCTTCATCGCCGTAAATGTCAAGCCTTTATATTTAATAGGATACGTCCCACGCAGCTTTAATTTCAAAAATGCTTTTAACATGTAGATCAATGTAAATATTTCAAATATTCACAGTGTAGGGTTTATAATTAGGCTTTCATCTGAATGATTTCGTGCAGTTTATGTTATAAAACCAATCTGAAAATCTAATTACTAGCTGAAAATGAGAACCGTCGATGCCGAGGTGAGATAATTAAATGTTTTCGGGTATCAGGTATCAAGATTATGTTTATCCCTATACATATATTTATTATAAGTAAAATTGCTCATGTGATGAATGTCTATAAGATTGTGTCTAGTTCCGCTGAGAGGTTGAAAACACATTCATACTTTATTGTATTTTAATCATTCAAGGAATTCTAATTGATAGCCAAATTAATTATAATTGTTTATACGCAATTAAAAAAAGGATGTCAGGAAAAACATGTTTAAAATTAATTTTAGGATGCCTTTAATTAATTTCAAGAGATTTATTACGAACAAATATTTTGGCTCAATTAAAGCCTATACGTCCGATAATTGAATACTTTATACTCTAATACTTTAATACTTTATACTTTAATACTTTATACTTTAATACTTTATACTTTAATACTTTAAAGTGACAAATAATTGGCCTATGTTAATTAAGCGCTTGATGAACACTACTAATCTTTGAAAGCTTAAATTTATGACGAACATATCAATTCATATCTATGATATTAAAAAATTGTGGTTAGTTTCTATGACGACGAAGATCCCGTTCCAACTTTCTATTTGAACGACAACCTGGCCCATTCTTTGGTTCATAAATAAACCGATATTTTTCTGCAAGTTTGTACCCAAATGAGGGTCTGGCAGCCGAGTGGCTGCAGCTCTGCTATCTGCTCTTCAGTATTGTTGTTTGTGTGTCCGAGAATTTTCGAATACATCGCATCGGGTGGAGAATTCTAGCATGGATATAAATAGTAAAGAATAAACAAAGAATTCTGAGCTAAATAATGAACTTGTATTAATTGAACTTAATTAGTGCCGCAACTCATTTTAGGTTTTTGTCTTCGAAAAACTTTTCGTATAAGTCGGAAAAATTATTATTTCGTTAGTTGCATAGACAAATACTGTTCGCTTGCAGGACTGCAGGAAGCCATAGAGCTAACAGAATGAACGCATTTTCCGAAATCCTCAAGCTTCGGACATTGAGGCTGGACAAAAAAAAATTCAGTCTGGAGATCAGGGGCTCTGTGCTCTCTGGAATAAAGGAGTGAATCCCTTTAGCTTCTGCATGACCTGAGACTTTGATAAATAATTTTCTTCATCCCTGTAACTCCATTGTCATGATAACGTATGGTAAAATCGCGGAAAATGCCCTGTCATGTTTAAAAATTCAATCATGGCGCATTGAACAAGCCGAATAATGAAAGCTCTAGTTGTAAACTCACATTATTTTACATTTTAAACTCATAAATAAACTCGCACTTTAGTTAGTTCACAAGGAAGATTAGAGTGGGGATGGAATTAATTAGAAAATTATACTATTGACTCACAAAATTTTCGCCGTTTTAGTAGATTCGACTGTATTCTTGTTCATTGAGGGAATTTCCGCTAATACATTTTTTTATTGAAGGATTTACGTATGGGACAAATCTTGAATCGATAGAGTTTAAATTTAAAAATATATACGTCCTGTCATGATGCTATAAATACACCGGAACGTATTTAAACTTTTATCATTATTACAAGCTTGATAGAATATCTGAGCTTCGAAACCGTAGTACATAAAATAAAAAATTTTCACAGACGACAAGTCATATTGGATACGCAAGTTACTAGATGTGCAGTGCCAGTCAAACAATCAACATACCAAGCAAAATACATGTAGTCGAATGTAAATGGTCAATATATTGACTCGCTTGGGGTAATGGGCAATTGATTTTCACGCCGGCTTAAGGGAATTACTGCATCCAAACATGGCACGGCAATGGCTGGAATTCGTTGATTCATGTCAAATGCATAGAGACCACACTTCGTTGATTATTGTTATATACATAGACAGCACTCTAACGCACGCATATGACGAACAGTATGTAGAAACTCAGTATAGCAATAGTTTTGTTAGTTAATATTTACTAATAGTTTTGAATTTAAAACAGATAAGCTCGTCAACATTGTTGCCTCATTTATACCAATGAATAAAACAACATTGACAACCACATGAATCTATTTGGATGCTTCCCCCCCCCCTCCCAGAAAAGGTGATAAATTCAAAGAAAAACATATGTTCCGACTATTTTTCTTATCAAAAAAACCTCAAATTTCTTTTACAGCTTCAAAAATGTAATGATAAATTTACCCTTTAATTAACACCTATATCGTAGGATTAAGCTATTGTATCGAATCAAATAAATGACGCAATATGATAATAAAGTCATGCGAATATTTTATGAGTGGTTTGCCGCAATACTCATTACTGACGAACCATACAATATATATGTGTGGTTCGTCATTACTGACGAACCATACATAATATATATACATTACTGACGAACCATAAAACAATATATGAAAAGCCGCACGAGCTTCTTTCTTTATGTCGGCAACTGAGTTTACTCACTGAAGCCTTACAATAAAATAACGACAAAGCTTCCATGTTTCAGCCTTCCAAGCAACTGCAGACTTAAACTTCTCAGTGACACACATTTTTATGACATGTGGCAGTAGTCAGCAACATATTCGCTTATCAATGAATAATAATTCATATTATTATTCCTCGGTGACGAATAATAATATGCATATTATTATTACCGGGCATGTTAGCCCCAGTGATGGTCAAGAGCGTGTGCTAGTCTGCTGGCTTAAAAAGAACATATTTTTAGTTGCAAAATTAACTAAACAGTAACTCATGCAAAACTTGGATCCAGGCTCGTAAATTTCTGGATTGTATAATGGAACATGAAAAAAAATCTTGTGGCCCAGGTGCGTTGTCGCTGCATATCTTTGGAATATGAGTAACATGGATGATCAGTGGAGAGGAAATGATTTAATCCCATAGAGACAAATTGACAGAGACAAATTGAATACTCGGTTGCATTTCTGACCATTTTTTTTCTTTGAATAATTCATGAAGCGAAAAACCGATGCAGGCAACTAGGTATTTGATGCTCTCGTGGTCAATGTTATAGTTAAACTCTTCAAAAATTTGAATTGCCGCTGTCGTTGAACTGCTGTAACAATGAAATTATTTTTTCCTGAAGAACAATTTTTAAATTAAATTTTTAAAATTAAAAAATTTAAATACTTTTTTAATTTAAATTCTGTAGTGTGATGGTTGCATCGAGCAAGAAAAATAGCAAGAGATATTATCTTTGGTTAATAAAAATTTAACATTTTTTATTGTTATTTTTTTAATTAAGATTCTACTCATGAGTGACAAATGCAAAAATATAAACACTGTTTTTCCGAATTACAATAACCCAAATTTAAAGTGAAAATTAAAGGAAATAAGCACAGAACGCACGCTATATATCGATGCAGTGTCGTTCCGCAAAGTTCTCGGGAATTTGAAGATGAAAATTTTGGTCTGCTTTTATTCCAGCATGATTTCAAATAAATGTCGTGACATTCAGACAGGTCTTGATATTCCTTCAATTTTATTAAGTGAGATCTCGAGTTCCGATAAAGGTTCTACGGACAGAGCTCAAAGGAATCTCGAAGAGGTTCGCTTCTTTGACATTTATTCGACAAGCCTGAATGTTCTAAGTTATATATGATAGACGGATAGTGGATCTTCATGTTCAAAATGTATAGTAATAATGATATGAGAGAATCGCACATTTTATGAATAAAACTGACTAAAGGCTCGATATCGCCTTAATATTATATTTTTGTTTATTTTAACCATAAATCATTTACCATTCGCTAAGTGTCTAACAAGTAAAATTTATAAATTTTGGGCACTATCTTTTGATAACAATACACTGATTGATAGAATTGAAGAAACTTAAACAAACGTCATTATGAACAAGGCTTCGTTCAATTTTAAACACAAATATTTTGAATTGAAATTGCAAGTAAATCCGGCATTAATTGAGTTTCGATTTGTTCGCAAGTTCAATTAACTAAATACAAATGAGATTGCAAAGATACAATAAAAAACTTCGAATACCCACAATTGAATTGCGCAGAAATTAGGAAAATGAGGGCAATGGGATTTCGATAAAAATGACGTAAATGTTTTAGGTATTTGAGTATATAGCTTAAACTACGTCGAAAATTCGAAAAGATTTATTTTGATGAATATCATCAGCAAACAATTTGCGACGTACACGTGAGATCTGCAATGCCTTGCTCGGATCGTGAGTTATTTCAAATTTTCCATCGAGTAAATCCAGCAGCCCTCGCATGCTCGACTGCAGGTCGATCGAGAGTTATTATCCGAGCTGACGGGATCCGAAAATTTCGAGTGGAAAATACGACTTTCTGAAACTGAAGAAATGTAACTCGCGGATTTATTTTTGTCATGTGACATCGCCAGAGTATACGTGGTCGCGGTGAAGTATGGTCTGCTTGCGGAGCAAATTGGAGATTTACTGGTTAAATAAATTGAAAATAAATAATTGACATCAGCTAAAATTCATATAAGTTCAATTATTCCAAATCGGGACTGACATTCAGGCAATGAAGTTAGTAATATCGAAAAATTGGTATATAATACTATCGAAAAAAATATGTTGCAGTTCATCAGGGAGTTAAACTGTGCAACTGATTGTATTGATTCATTGATTTAACGATACATGAATATTACTGGGCCGAAAGTCCAAGATTCACAACAAAGTTAATTTAATTATATAATATGTAAATATGGAAAATTTATAACACTCAACTTGCATTGTATATTTTATTTCAACTTTGTAAACGATGTATAAGATGCCGAAATGTGCTATGTGAGCACAATCTGCCACAAAATGTCACGTCAGCATTAGACAAACAAGGTAAAAACATAACAGCAGATATAAAATATAAGAGTTCAGAACGATGCTTCTAATTGAAATATAAATTGCTAGTTCATTATTTGCATGACAAAGATTCAGAAAACTTTCGCTTCAAAGTGTCGAGAAAAATACCGAAGTCAGAGAAGAAACTCCACAGTTCGATTTCATTCTATATGTTGCCTCCTGCCGAAAATATAATATTTACTCATGCAAAATTTTGCAATCATGCGCAGTCGTTATCAAACTTCAACAATAAATTATATCAGTTGGGACACAAAGCTCTGCCGTCCGTTCCACCGGCCGAGCTCAGCCATAATCAGGGGTGCGTTTCAAAGAAACCTTCGTAACAAACTTACGGAGGGAATTATTCCGGCTGAAGTGCAGAGCTTTTCTTTTCTAACGTGCCCAAAAGTTCTCTCATAGAAAGTTAGGCGGTGTTGCTGTCGGGAAGGTAATCATGCGAAGGGGTCGAAAAAACCGCATCCGCGGCTGCGTCACTGGAATATAAGCCCTCAAAATCACTCGAATATAAACCCTCAAAAACGATGTGTCACTCGGATAGAAGGCCCCCAAGTTTATTCGAATATAAGCCCTCAAAACGTTGTGTCACTCTGATAGAAGGCCCTCAAGATCATTCAAATATAAGCCCTCAAAACGTTGTGTCACTCTGATAGAAGGCCCCCAAGATCATTCGAATATAAGCCCTCAAAAACGTTGTGTCACTCGGATAGAAGGCCTTCAAAATCACTCGAATATAAGCCCTCAAAAACGTTGCGTCACTCGGATAGAAGGCCCTCAAGATCATTCGAATATAAGCCCTCAAAAACGTTGTTTCACTCGGATAGAAGGCCCTCAAGATCATTCGAATATAAGCCCTCAAAAACGATGTCACTCGGTCATAAGGCCCAAAAAAGATGCGTCGCCCACGTAAACGATACTTTCTTTGAAAACCAGGCAAAAAATACGGCGTGTCACTAGGATAAGCGGCTCCTAAAAACGGTGCATCGCTGAGATTTATGGATCACAAAAAAAAATTATTTACTGTTAGACAAATTCGTAACAGAAGCGTGGATGGGACCTCATAATTACATGAGTGTCTCCGACCTACGATCACCGATTATAATTTATTGAATAAGGTTCCCTAGTAAAATAAACTCTCTCCAAACTGTATATTTAATCTTGTAATATAAAAAGTGAATGATGCTTCATAATTTTACATGCCTAAAATCATAGAATGTTTATCAAACATTAATATTTTCACACACTTTTGTAGACGTGCACTATAAATTAAATTCAATAAAGCACGTTTAACATTTTTTTACTGTTTAAAGTGAAAACTTTGCTGCATTTATTAAACAAAGGAATGCAAACTTCTGATATAGTAATTGACTGCAAGTGTACCTAAGACAAGTTCAGGTAAGAAAATTTATTGGTTTTTAATTTGATTTTTACTTGTTTAGATTGACTTAATGACGAAGATATTACTGAAGATAAATAGATAAAAATGTCGTGGAAAGAACGAATTTTTTTAGAATCTTTGGAATAAAAGGCTTCGAAGCTGTGTTTGCAAATTTAAAACGCACTGACTTAAGAACTTAAGATATTGTCGCTCCCGAAGAAGTATTCGCAGAAGAGCAGATAAATTCCTTGAAATTTCATTTTTACGGCAAGAAACTCTTACATTTCCTGTGGAGCGAATTATCATTCCAGCGACAATCGGAAAACGATCGCTCCTCATGATGTTCCAAAACTTGTAACGAAGAATCCGGGTCCTAAGGCGGGTCAAGATAAGTTTATTTAACATGAGCCAAAACCATACGTATTGTCACAATAATTATAACTAATCAATTTGCATTTCTATAATCATTCGAGGTGAAATTGTCGTTGAAAAGTATTATATACTCGCCTCACAAAATAAAGCCTTAAGCTAAGCAAGGTCCGGTGATTAAAGCACTAGGAAGGTACAGTGTTATTCTAAAAAATTAATAACAAGAACAAATTTCAAGACGAACGAGAAATTTTTATCTTGGGAATGTGCAGAAAAAGGAAATGAAAGTGTATATACATAAAATATGTATGTTATCAACTTTCGCATGCTATGTAAAGCCTTTTCTTGCTCTTTACTAAGCCTCTGTTTGTTTACTTCTCATACGAGAATTTTGTACCAATTTTTTTCAAATTTAGTTCTACCGCAGATTTGCTATTACAGTGCATTATGAATCTATGATACATGATTGATTACTTTTTCTTATTCTTTCAAAATAAAAAATTATTTATTTAATTTACGTTAAATCTTGATGCAAATGCTCAATGGTTACTCCAGCGTGGCCTGGGGCTGCTACGTCCGAAACATAGACCACGATGCTAAGGATAGATATAAAAATTTTCTACTGCTCCAGGCAAATTATATGCGAATATCGATATGACAGCCGCGTCGCACCTCAGGGTATTCGCTAAAGGGACATCCCGATAATCTCATTTCATCACCGATAATTAATTCACTCTGCCCCCTAATATTGCTGTATCGTAAATTATAAGTCGTAGGCACAGTTATAGATAGAAATATCATAATGTAAGTGGATTTTATTAATAAGAAAAATAAACCCAGTTAGAACGATCACATAATAATTGTTTTGTGTTGGCAAGATCGCCAGCGGGCTCACCTTCTAGCTCATACTCGCCGATAATAAATTGTTATGAATCAAATATGCAATTGAGAGTGTAAATCACAGCTCCCTGTTATACCTAATAAATATTTTTCGCATGCAGGTGTTTACTCTCAATTAGTTCAGGCTGAAAGGAAATATTCTTCAGTTTGGAGCCAACTAGCGTCTAGGTGAACAACAATAATGATACTATGAGAACCTCTAAATAATAAGCATATATTACGTATCGTCATCGTTGATTATCACCTTACTATTGAAGCAAAATGGAAGTAGCAAATTAGCTGCAGAATGTCTCTGAATTATAACGTTACATTATTTAGATCAGAGTAACATTCAATATTTTCGTAACAGTTAAGATTGCAATAGAGAGTTGACATGAAGCAGCTAACGACAATAATTTATAGAGGTATAACCTTGACATTTTATTGAATTAGTCAGAAAAAAAAACATATCTGTCCGTATTTATCCTCCTAGATTGCTACCAGGTAATGTAGTTGCCATTAATATTTGATATTAAATTATAATAATGTAATTCATACTCATAATTGGAAGATATCGTGACAATTATGCAGTTTATAATATTCCAAATCTCGTGTAAGGTGAACTTTTTATTAATTTTATCATTTAAGCAAAATTAGCATTAGTAAAAATAGAAGAAAAATGTCTACTCGGGCAGTTAATAGTTAATCGTTTTTTAGGCTAACCAGATTGTGGTGTAAGAGATTGGTCGGTCGTGGATGCCTCGTTTCCTTAACGAGTTCATGTCGCGACCAGCAAAGGCTTGAGGCGCAAGACAAACTGGCCTACAATTGAGCTCTTTATTGATCGCGCCTCAATGCAGTCCATTCAAAAATAAATGACGAAGAAAATGTTCGTTGTGCATGTTCCAAATTAGTTCATCTAGAAAGAAATGATGAAGAATATGTTCGTTGTGCATGTCCCAAAATAGTCCATCTAGAAAGAAATGATTAATAGTAATAATAATAATAACAATAAGAATAATTATGAATTATGAAACTCGGAAAAGCTGAGTTTGCATACACTTTCAAAACATTTAGCTCGAACTATCAATAAACATGAATGACGATTCTAATATCAATGGAACAACAGAGTATGGATGAATTAACCGGAGGTCAAATCACCAATTAAGCAATTTTAGTTATGTTGGAAGTTTCCCTTTGCTATCAATAAGAGGTTTTTTCCAGAACATTTGTAAAATATTTGCACGGTTATAGACTTTGACTGATCGCGTGATGGAACCAAGCGATTAAAATAACTTAAGTAAATTTTTGTAAAGATAAAATATATAAATATATATCATTCAATAAATAAAGTGCGTTTATTAGAAAATATTCAGTTGAAGTGGTACCTCGAAACAGCCGTTAATTATTTGATGTTATACAATTTTTTGATTGATTCTTTATATCACAACTTAATCCATTTGCTGACACTTTCTGGCTATCGTAAGTTTGAAAAAAATGGTTGGCCTGCAATCGATTCGAGAGAACGATCTCTCGAATTCAAATTATACTATCCTATATATACAAGATTAATAATTGTTTTGGCGATGCGATTATACATGTTCGCGTGATTTAAATTCTCTCATTGGTCAAAAATTTGAATTTATATATGCGCACATTCGTAAATGTTTACTAGTACCCACTATTTCATTTACATATATTATGGTTCCTAACTGACGACGTTTAAAAACTTTGACACGAGCATAAATTTATTTAAAAAAACACAAATGGAAAACATTCTAGTTCTACAGAGAACAATCATCCGACAATATCCAACACGTGAGTTTGCCTTCAAATTATGATAAATAATCCATAGGTTTTCCTGTGTTAAGCTCTCAGCTTTAGAGCTTAGTCGATTAACGAACGCAGTATTGAAACTGGAGGGGAGTCAGACAATGCAATATTCTAATAAAGAGCCTTCAATTGAGCCAAATATATCATACAAAAAAAAAAAGAAAAAGAGACTATCCTAGTTCAATTGGGGGAAACTATCTTATCGGTTCTGGGAACGTATGGTCCCTAGTTATTAATTTATTGCAAGAAAGAACAAAAAAATTTAAATTTAAATACTGAATTAATTACCGGTTATTTTCGGGTATCATAGGGATGTTTATCGACTAAGAATATAAATTATAAAATGAATAAAAAATAATTGTCAGAGAAAAAACATTTTAACAGCTGGGTGATCAATTCAAGTAGAAAATGATTATTGTTTAGGATAAATAGGATTGCAGAGCGGAATAATTTAGCCCACAATTTATCAAAATGAATAATAATAAAATATTTAATTTAAAAAATTACTCAATTTATAAATGACCATAGTGAAACTGATAACTATAATTTTACCCTCACCATTGACAGAACATGAACAAATTGCGTGTATTTTCTCTTTATGAAGTTTATTGCGCGTATTTGGAATCAATGAATTAATATAATAAAAATATAGTCAAATTATATTCTCGGGCTGGTTACGCGTTCAGAAAATTCAAATTTATTATTATTGATTGCGTATTGCATTAATGGTTCACCTGGCACCATACCATGTAATAATTTTATATTATTTACACGTGCCAATACACGTGTTTCGAATTTGCAAATTTTTTTTCGAATTTTGCAAATTAAAAAATATATTGGTTAAACGTCTGGAATTTATTTTGATTAATCTCATTCAAATTTCGTTCATTCGTTTATAAATTAAATGTTTCTCATTATGTAGTAAAAAATATATTTTACGCTGCCGTACGCAGGAAAGTTCAAGCAGCTTTGACCGCGCTGACTTGAAAAATGAATTTCAAAACTTCGATAAAAACCTCGGGCGAAACGGATAACTTTACCTGATAGATGACCGCACTAACAGAAGCTGAGTGAGCTCGGCACAGACAGGCAATAAAATGCTCGATTTATTAACAAACTTATTTCCATACGTTAATACTTTTTAAATTCGTTCATGAAAATGTATGAATCGAAAGTTTTTTTTCAAAAAATGCCAATAAGAACTGCCAAACTCACTCCTGTGAATCTTTATAGTCCCTTAAATTTGTCAACATTTTTTCAAGGCTCAAGCTAAATTTTCAACATTCATCAAGGATTTCACTGTAATTTTCGTTGAAAAATAAACTGCATTATTTTTCAGTCGAACGTTTAGCCCGAATTTATAGTTCAGAGAAAAAACTTCATTGCAAATACATTATTTACCAAGCACTACTATTTCAGATGATCGTCAAAAAGTAAACTAGCTAATTGATTCCAATTAACTAATGAATTGAAACACCTAAATAATGTTAATAAATGAGAACGAGATTATCTCATTCTTATCCAACAGTCAAATGAATTCATACGAAAGAGAAAAAAATCGCTGGAACTTAAAGAAAATCGAGCGATAAGCTTCTTTTAACATTGGAATACAAATGTGATGTTGTGTTTAGCAGGTGAAAATTATGAATGTTAATTTCGAAAATTTTGGTTTTGGGCACGATTATAATTATCTAAATACTAAGTCACATAATGCTGACTAATTATATGCGATGACTAATTGTTTTAATCAATTACATAATACGGCATAAAGTAATTCTAATTAATTATATGCGCCAACGATCCGTAATAGTCATTGCAACTAAAGATATTACACGACAATCACATTACGACACGACAATCACATTAATACCAAAAATCGGGTATCAAATTACTCAAAAACATCCACGAGGATTTTTTTTAAAGACGTTAGATTAAATTTCAATTAGATTCACAAACAACAGGAGTTATCCAATGACATATTGATGAATAATTCAAGAAACATCAAAAAGTGTCAATGATACTACAACGATTGTGTCAAAGGAAAGGCAGTGTTTATGAGGCTGTGCCAATTTCATAGAATAAAATCAGAAAACTCAATTAGAAGTGTAGTGCGCCGTGGATCCCGGAGAGTTCAGATATCCGCTTCACAAAAGCGTAACTGGGCTTTTAATTTGTGTTTATCTGGTTTCAGTGCACTGATTGCGGATAAATTCCTGGATAATCACGAAACAATTTAGATTGTTAGTTCATCTACGAGTTGAGTTAACGAGCCTATTTAGTGAAGGTAGCTCTGCATATAGGGAGGCAACGCTCAAGAGTGGCCGGACACTGCTTTGTCCAAAACCCGAAACCCTAAACATAGATTTACTAAAAATCTAAAAATCATAGGAAATTCCCTTCAAATTTGCCATACTGTTACAGAAAATTTCGTTTATTGAAAATGTAATGAATTGTATAATAATACGGTGATCTTTTTAAAATTAATTTTTAAAACATTCACTTTTCATGCAATCGATTTAATTGAATAACATTAATATTAACCTAAGATATTTAAGATAGGAAACAGCATGACATGTGTGAGGGCTTGCGGAGGTGAACCGGGGCCCTTATTTTAGACACTAAGGGTGGGTTCAACTCGATTGCTGTGGGTTCAACCCTGAAAGCGAGCTTATATGTGACGTAGCTACTGTGACTTCCATTTTAATAACTCCCTGTATGAAGGAAATTTTTACTGTCTGAAATAATAGTACGGAAGCAGAAATATAATGCACAAATAATAGTTCATGCAGCTAATTGTGCATAAATGTTTTTGGAAAAAAATCAATTGAAATCTAACGGTGAACCTATGTATTCCCAAGTTAGTGTTGGCGAGAGGCACGGTTTATATTTTCAGCAATCAAGTTCATTCGAGAAAATTTTGTCTTGCAAAATATAATTTACAAAATTGCGTTGAATCTCGTTAACGGACTTCTTCAAATCTACAACAACAGTCCACGGTTAAAGCCGTCGTCATCATTGCGGCTATTCCCTAATTATATCTTTTAGAAATTGTGATATGTTCATCGAACTTGATAACTGGACAGAAAACTATTTAATAGGGCTGCTTGCGTTGCTACTGTTGTTTTTGTGTTTAATTTTTATCAACATTTCGATTATTACAACGATGCTCAGTAACGCATCGCGTTATTTCTATCTAGTAAAATTTTGCGAAGATAAATAGAAATTTGGTTAAAATTTATCTAATTGAGAAAATGAAAAATAAACAAATTAATATAAAATTAAAACAAATTAAAGACCAGTGATCCACATTCTTCATGTTTCTGTAACATTAACAGATTTTATGCCACATTCCTTTGAAAAATGTATGTGAGTCACTACCCATTTTCTGGCGAGTAGATCTATAAACAATTCATTATCTGCAGTTTGGCTTGAGAAGTTTCGGTAGTTGATAAGTGAAGTGCCAAGCTTTAACCTGTCAGCATTACTGAAAGATTTTCCATTTATTTGAAAATTTTCCCTACTACTAACCATTCAGTTGCTTAGCTACACTTAGTTGTTTATCATCTCCTTCAATATACTTAATCACAGAATCAACGTCATCATCCGTCATCTTGGACAATTGAGGTGGTTTTGTCAATTTACAGATTCATCAACTGCTAGTAGCTCATCATTAACTGCGAGTACTTCATCATTAACTGCTAGCACTTCATCATTAACTGCTCGTACTTCATCATTAACTGCTCGTACTTCATCATTAACTGCTCGTACTTTGCTAGTACTTCATCATTAACTGCTCGTAATTCATCATTAACTGCTCGCACTTCATCATTAACTGCTCGCACTTAATCATCACGACTGCAGTCTTATCATCTCCGCTGCGCTCTCGCTATTTCCTAAGGAAATTAATAGCCACTGCGGCAGCCTCGAGCTCGACGCCATAGCCACTCCAAGAAGCTTGCTGACGCTGCCAGCCTTCATAATATTTACTCTTTGCATAACAAATGAACACAAGCTCATAATAACAACCTATGTTAACTTACCTGAGGAAATAACTATGTTAAATGATTACATAATAATTTTTATTCAATGCTTTAATGAAATAAATAAGAGATATTAATGATGAAAAATGGTATCTGATAGAAGAGTATAATCAAAATGATCTGAAATAGAGTTCAAGTGAAAAAAATGTGTTTTCGATGAAAACTAGAAAAAGAACTTCAGGTCATCTACATTTTTAATAAAAACAATTTGTACATTTTTTCGCCAAGCTTCATAAGAGCATAAAGTTGTATCGCACGAAAAAATAGCTTTGAAATTCATCTCCTGAAAAATGAACAAATAACATTATAAATGTCCTTGCGGGCACATAAGCAAGAAATAAGAAATGATGTAGGAAAAACCATAGTTAATAAAGCAGAAATTTTCCTATGGAAATGTTTGCAAAAAATGAGTTAACATTAACGGATGGATCAGAGCACCCCTCGGAAAATGCATGGGTCGGTCATGTTTACTAAATAATTCTGCACTTTCTCACCCACAACTGACGCAGAAAGTAGCCCTGATAATTGTAAGATTTTTCGGGCCAAAACGTCACGACAACATAATAAAAAATAAGGCAAAATAAAAAAAAATAAAAAAGATATTTTCTGTATTGATGATAACCCTCTTATCTTTATGAGTGTCCTATAATAAGACGAAAAAAATGATTACATAACATAACTACGAAATTTGTGTTTCATTTACGGAACAACTAACGGAATAATAAACTGAAAAGATAACTTTGAAATCAAAGAGTTAAAAAAACGAATAGCAAAGAATGCTTGAAAATGGCGCTTCTTTCTTGTAGGCTCATTGCCTGTCCGTCAGGCTAATTAATGGCTGCAACAGCTCAATTTTGGCTTTCCTCTCGATCCCGTTAAGGCAAATGCTGGCACCTGCAAGAAGGATTAGGCCTCACAAACGATAAAAAAATTCAGAAACAGCGTTTAAGTTTTTCTGCACCTTTGTTCAATGATGCCGACTTAGAATTGTTTACTAATAAATGTTTCAGGGTAACAGGTATAACTCTTTGCGCCTCTACGTGACACGCAGCAAGTGAAACAACTTGTAGTATTAGTAATCGAAACAACAATTGTAGTATTTGAAACATTCGGACTGTCGAAACAACTGTGAAACAACTTGTAGTATTGGCACACACTGGTGCCGGAGTATATAGGTATTTATCTGTAACTGTAGCATGTTATTTACAATGCAGGGCCTATACTTTCAAAAAAGTTAAGAGATCGTAAGTTCATCAGCCAATCATTGACGGCCATTCATGCAAAATCCACCAACCATAGATAAGAAAATAGAGCGTAAGTACCTACGTTCACTTAGCGAGTTTTGAAAGTATGGCCCCAGGTAGATTTATACAGGTAAACTACACCAATAACATTTGAAGTTTATCACCTATTATGATGTTTATCTCTCTGCATCTTCATCGGCTGATTTAACTCACTCCAAAAATATTACTGCTACTTACTCCAATCCTAACTTTAACACACTCTAAATTATAAAAATAATTGACTAAGAAAAAGAGTACGCTGTTACCACAAATTTAAAATTAGTAGATCAACCTCGTATAAAAATTCTTCGTTCAGGTTTAGGGTGGCTGTGAAGGTATTTAATCTATCAAAAATGTTTAGGGAAGTTCTTTTGGGGCGCTAACAAGTTACCCTGACTCTTATCCTCGGCTGACGCGGTGCTGCATGCATAATAAGCTCGCGCACATCAGCCACTAGGGACTGAAAATTATTTCCGCATAATCTTCGGCTAATGTTCGGCCACCCGTTGGCCGCTGATAATACACCTATGACGTGATATTCACGCTTTGCTGTTTAGTGTCCCACGTCTGTGTATCTCATTAGGAGCACCTGCATCTCATTAGATCAACGTGATCATCTCATTATACGACGGATCTCTTCATGAACAACGCGACAATATCCTTTGATGATCATGCATCAGTTACAAGAAGAATCTCAGCATAGATGCTTGCCTAAAAATCGATGGAATTTAATCAAGTCCAATCTGTGTATCGGATTATTCTCCAAGATTTGCATTTCAAAAATAAAAAATGTTAATATCCGTCGATGTCTCTATAGTGAGTACGCACATAGAATTGCTGCGAGCTAAAAACGTTGAGCGACAACAGTTTCGTAGATGAACAAATTTTCTAATGCACGTAATACTACAGCTGGCATAAACATTTACAAATTTAATGAGATTTTGGAAAAAGCTATCCAGTCATCTTTGCTAATAACCGTATGGAATCCACGCTGTCTTCCGCAGAAGTAAAAATTCTCTAATCACATACCAGGTACACGACATCATCTTAAATACTTCCAGTCCAGTTGTCCTATACTTTCAAAAAAAGTTAAGAGATCGTAAGTTCATCAGCCAATCATTGACGGCTTTCAAACAAAATCCACCAATCATAGACAAGAAAATAGAGCGTAAGTACTTACGTTCACTTAGCGAGTTTCGAAAGCATGGCCCCTGGTAGTTGTCTGCAATGCTGTCTTCCGAAGAAATAAAAATTCACTAATCACATACCAAATACATCATCTTAAATGCTTCCAGTCCAGTTGTCTGGTCCACCCAGACTTTAACACGGTGATTAAAGGCGTGAGAATTTCAGAGGCATTATTGTGAGGCCAGAGCTTCACGCCTCAACGACCTCGTGTCGTGGATTATCGTTGAAACGCTGGTGCTGTTGCCTCGACTCCTACGAATCCTGAGGTTTAACCTGTTATTATTGACCGAATTTATACTATTTGCTTGTTGTTTAGATGTCAATGATGAAATTTCAAGTTATGTTCACAACACTACGCCAGGTTGTATATTATGTTTCTGGGATCGGAATATATGTTAAACTAATTATCAATCTAATAAATTATACCCAAATACATTTATGGACCACCCTGGTTTTGTCTTCGACCCTCAAGCTTTCGATCTCTGCTTTATTCTGATGAAAGTTCCCCATAGACGAAAGAATGTTATTGCATGCCACTGCTAATGAATTTTTAGGCCGCGTTTCAAAGCTTAGTTGTTGGAGCATTCTTTACATTACCACAATTCTCATGCTTGAAAATTTTATTTATTGGTGGAGGAATATACAAGCATACAAGCATATGCACTTGTTATAAGCTCGCCTGCAAGAATATACAAGCAGATGGTCTTGCTATAAGCTCGCTTGGATTAATATACAAGCTCAAGCGCTCATTAGCTCGCGTATCTGCTAAACTTTGTTGAGGTGTCAAGAGTTGTACACTTGACTCCTGTGTCCTGAACACCTCTTCTGCGATGTCCTCTTGAACGCTTGTCTCCAATGACCCATTATTCCCGAGCCTGATGACCACTAAAATTGGACGACGCTACAGATTGGAGTTTTATGCTCGACGTTGTGTGAGATTTTTCGGGAAACTTGTGCTTTATTTTCCGAGTGAAAATATTTGCCATTCTGAACGAATAGAATTTCCAGAAAGTACTCCTCATTATTATTGAGTACTGCTACATACTTCGTGTTTATCACTTCTAAATGACTTCTTAAATTAGGCTGTTTAATGTGTATATCTTAATGAAATGTAACTATATTATTTGAGCATGCTCGTGCGTTTGCGCTCCCGATAAATTCAAATGTTGTTTGATCTAACGGCTTCTATTTCTCATATTCTATAGTCAGTCTCCGTAATACTCACTTTCTGGAGCTGGTAATTATTAAGACCTATTTGTATACATGAATTATTTTTATCAAAATGTAATTAAAATGGTAATCATGGATATTAAAAAATATAGTATTAACAAATAGCATGACCTGTTCTTTTATCATACTTGCATGAAAGGAAAGCTTCTGCCGAATTACACCAAGTATATATATGTATGCATATGATTTATTTTACGTTCAAGAGGATTAGCATGTCTAAGTCGGAAATATGAAGTTCAATCATAAAAGACGAATTAAGGATTCATTCACCCATAAGCATCATGGTTAAACATGCCTAGCGACGAAACATGAAGTTAAGGTTAACAAACTCCTTAAGGGTTCTGTTTACTTTACTTCGAAGTTTTTAATATCACTTTAGAAGAGCATTCAATTTCACGTCCAGGCTGAGCTGGCTCTTGGACCCTGAAGAATGACTCTTCAGTAAGAATTCATTGCTAAGAGAGAGCTGAGTAATGTGTTCTTAACTCCACAACTCGGCGAATTTATGGAGTGGACATAATCCTGTTCAATGGCTCCTTGTACGTTACTTTAACGTTCCTTCTTGAGCTGGTTTGTCTGGTAAAATGTAAGGGTTTTTGCAAGGAGAGCCTTGACTAAGTATATAGGAAACTCTAATTTTTCTTCAATCTTTTATTACACCAACAGCTATATTCAATTGTAAATTGTTATAGGTATCTTAGGAGTTGTTCTCCACCGATATAAAAATTTTTTAGATCGTTCTTTTGTTGAATGCAAGCTATAATAATAATTTATTGAAAATATATTAAATTATTATTATTGATTTGTTCAGCTAACATTTCATTACTCTGAGAGCAACTCAAACGCAAATTATGCGGGCGGTAACTAAAACTTACTTAATTTTAAAAAGATTTTGCGATCTAAGAAATGATGGATGTCTTATACTCTTTCGACATACACAACTATAATATTGTTTCAGTTACAAATTAATACCCAATTTTTTGTCTGTTTTTTTCTTCTGTTTGCGTGGGCTGAAAAAAATTATAATTCACATTTTTCGGTTTAATTTAAAACCAAAACCTTTGTCCCTCCAGAACTTTTTCAAATGCATGCGACATTCCCGAAATGACTTGGGCATTTCGGGGAAGAGCTCTCCATTACCGGTAAATTAAAATTGATATACCCACTTCCTATTTTTTTAGCTTGATAATCAACGTTACTTTCTGCCGTTGAAATTTCTCTTAAAGCCGTTCAATTAGACTTGAGTCTGTTTTGGGCCGAGAGTTAATTTGCTTGCTCGAGTTCTGCAGGCGTAGTCAAAATAACAGGAATAAAATGAATTTAAATTTGTGAGTTTTTAATCAAAGTAGAAAGAAAAAAACGAGATTTGTATTATCTCCTAGTTTAGTATTATCTACGATTAGTATTATCTCCGAAAAGTCAACGTTGCATGTAAAAAATAATGTAGAAAGTAATTGATACTGCACACTGACGGAAAAGTTACGATTCAGAACATTTTTCAAGGATTAAGTTAATTTTAATTCATCTGGATCTAAAGAATTGAATGAATGTTGAAATTAATCAATTACGACGATACAATGTGAATAACTGTATAATAACACTGCCTTTAATAAAAAATTTGCGTAGTCAAGCTGACAATAAATTAAGTGTACCCCTACATTATTTTATTTAGCCCTTATTCTCACGTTAAATCCAATGCAAAAAATCTCAGCGGTTTTAAATACCATTTAATATATTTTGTGCGAAGAAAAAAAATAATAATTCAAAATTTTCCGTTTAATTCAAAACCAAAACTTTTATATGCACTGTTATCACCTTGAGAATTTCAATCTTAAACCAATTGAAACACTGCGCGACATACTACTAGCCACGAAGATCTCAGACCACGATTCGGCCAGAATTTTCATTTTCGTGCCGAGAGAAATAGAAAAAAATTCTCAATCTCGAAGTGGGGAAACTCTATTTGCATCGCCCACTCAGTTGCACGCCCTACTTACTTTTTTCAGTTGCATTTCACCGACACACATTTACCGGATTTTCATCAAAGTATCTGCGACTATATTTCGCCATTCTGACATTCTGATAAATTTGATTGGGAGAAGCATCCAGTAAAAAAGTCGTTTTCATCGCAGAAAAATATTATGCGTCGCCTACCTTGATTTTGATATGATTTATTTTTTCACGCATGAGCACATGTTGCAATGAAATATATAAGAAACGTGAAATAAAATAGCAAGGCTGTATAAGCTAGAAAAGCATTGCAGGCTCCATAATAGGTATAAAACTCAATCACTTAGTATCTATTCACTCAAAACAGTTGCATAGAACACGTTATGAATAGAGTAAATTGATAAATTTTGTAAGAAACATATGAAATGGCATTCAATTTTGAAAATCCTTTACTTATTGCCAGAAAGAAGATAAATGTAACGCTATAAATGAAGAACTGTTTCACAGCATTTAATTCTACTGCAATTAAAAATATTGTAGATGTTGGTTAATTAATTATTCAAATTTTATGAGGACATTCATGAGCTACTAAGCATAAGAAAATAAAGCGGCTAATTTTTAGATTTTTTATTAAAAGCATGAAATTACTAACCGAAAGGTCCACCGAATGAAAACTATAAATAAATTTCACAAATAGTTCGGAAAAATACAGTTAAATGAGCATCTCGAATCATGAAAATGCACCTGTCGTGAATCTTTACTACCTAGTTCTAAATGTGCTGTGCAATATTCAAAATTGAGAACAGATTTCAGATGCGTACCGCGTTCTGGAAAAACCTTCGTAAATTAATGCATGCAAAAGTCGTTACTCCGTAAGCTTTTGCACGGGAGGTATTCCGGCTTCGGCCCTCTCCAGCGAGTTTAAAACGAATTTTTTGAGGTACTTTGGTACGCTAATTAAAATTTCCATTTCAAAATAGCAGAAAATGTTAATGCGGGAATCCGCGCAACGTTTTATCCCTGAAAGCCAAGTGCGCAATGCATACTCACAGTTTTGAAGAATCAAGTAATTTCAAGATAACTGTGCAAAATCAATAAATGTGTTGATTATTTTCAGGATATTTTAGAATTTAGAACAAGAAGCTAGGCTGAGAACTGCTTTTTCTCAATTTATACCATTCATTTTAACAAGTACCCATTTCAAATCATAAACCGAAATTATCAGAACACTTTGATAATCCTCTTGCTTATTTTTTCAAGTAACTGCTCTGAAAACCCGTCATTTCCTTCGCTATATTCGGTTAGCTGAATGTCATGGGCCTTACTCCTTGAAGAAAGTGAATCACGGCGGGCCTAGAAAAAAATAGTGAAGTAAATCCAACAATTTTTCTCTTGCGTCATAAACTAGTGAGTGAGCTGTCAGGCGGCCAACGAAGCCCGAGCCAACGACGCTGTGGGAACCAAGAGGATTTCCGGGATAACCTGGAGATGAAAAATACGAATATTTGGGCGGCAAAATGCGTCAAAATGGTACCCGTTGTCCAGGTTCTCAACATTATTCGCGTGTGTGCAAGAATATTTTGTGCGAATAGAAGAATTACTGGGATCAACAATTATAATGTTATAAAGTATTAAAGAACTAGTAAGCTACATGTTCGAATATTAAAGGTGCTCGAAATAAGAGATGGATTTACATGTATAATAAAGATCATTAAGTTAAAAAATAATGCCGATAAATTGTATTTTGTGTGCGCCTGTAGAAAATCAGGCATTGCTTAAGCAAGCACAGAACTTGATTGCTACCAAGATTACTTTCTAAATAATCGTGGTGGCAAATTTCTAAATAATCTTCTAGAATAAATAATAATAATCAAAATAATCACTAAAAAGGAAAACTTAGTATTTAAGATAAAATAAATTAGTTAGTTAATATCGACAACGCTCGGAGCAAAAACTTTAACGCTCGTTGCAGTTTTATTTCTTGCATCGCGCGACAACTAAAAATTACATTTATCTGTGTTTGTAATAACAAAATGTGTAAAAAATCCTATCGACAGTAAAAACTTTTAGACTGCAATCACTTGCATCGAAAATTTGTGTTTTTTTCTCGCTTGGCTGAAAAACAAAGATATTTTCCTTGCAGACATCAATGCAAGCTCAATGTTGTTTTATTTATTCATTTTAAAAAGTTCGTACTACCAGCTGCAAAAGAAAGTTTTTTTAACGAGTAATAAATACGATGACTTGGAATTCGTATATGTTAATTGAACAAACTTCAGGATTTATTTAATAAATAAATAATAATGGTATATGTGCTGATTTCTGTAAAATTTATAAATATAATATTTTTTAGCGTGCAATGCATTTAATGCCTTGTACATCATTTATGCCTAAGTTTCATTATTATGTCAAGCTAATATGTTAATTGAACAAACTTTAGGATTTATTTAATAAATAAATAATAATAGTATATGTGCTGATTTTGTAAAATATATAAATATAATATTTTTTAGCGTGCAATGCATTTAATGCCTTGTACATCATTTATGCATAAGTTTCATTATTATGTTAAGGGAGAAAATATCATGATTTATTGATATGCTAAATATTTTTGCACAGGCATGCGCTGATTGCATAAAATTCTTATATATTTTAGCGGGCGGAAAACTCGTTACTTTATACAATGACTTCGATATCATGTATATTAATCGACTAAGTATGACGATTTATTGAATTAATAAATATTCATGCCACATTTGCTGATTTCCGTAAGATTCTCGAATATTAGCCTTCTTAACGATTAATACCTACAATGACTTGGATATGATGTATGTATACTGAATAAATTTCATGATTTGCTGAATAAATA
The DNA here is from genome assembly GCF_000764305.2 of Hyalella azteca. NCBI lineage: Eukaryota > Metazoa > Arthropoda > Malacostraca > Amphipoda > Hyalellidae > Hyalella > Hyalella azteca. The sequence goes on along the minus strand of NW_025932318.1, from coordinate 61,831 downwards.
AATATTCATGCACATTTACTGATTCCCGTAAGATTCCTGAATATGCCCTTTTTTAACGATTAATACCTACAGTCACTTTGATTTGATGTATGTATATTGAATAAATATCATTATTTGTTGAATAAATAAATATTCATGCCACATTTGCTGATTTCCGTTTCCTGAATATGAGCTTTTTTAACGATTAATACCTACAGTGACTTGGATCTGATGTATGTATATTGAATAAATATCATTTATTCATATTTATTAAATATCATTTATTTGTAGAATAAATAAATATTTATGCCACATTTGCTGATTTCCGTTTCCTGAATATGAGCTCATTTCCCTTCCATCTGCTCGCTCGTTGTGCTTCTATGACATTGGCGCATTCCTGACCTGACCGGTCCGCTATTTGCTAATGGCTTCGATCCGTCCGAACATTGTAAGGATACGTTTTCTATCTCCCATTGACGCACATCATGTAAGATCATGTAAGGAAAGGACTAAGATCGAATTGTCATTTAGGAGAATTTGGTCCTCCAAAAACGTAATAAAAATATTCTCTCCAAGATGAGCAGATTTGCAGAATAATGAATAATGTAGTTGTGGTTTGCAATAAAGAAACTGTTTTTTTTATGATCGTCGGTCAACTATAGTGAGCTGTTGCAAGTGTAATGAATTTGTGTGAAGGAGTTTCAGCAAAAAATCTGTGCATTTTCTGGATCGTTATTATTCGGTACCTCAACACTATACTTAATGTAAATTTTAATATAAGCAAATACAAAAAAAAATATTTTAACATAATAGATTGCTGCTTATGGCCATATTTAAATCACAGAAATTTCATTTATGGCAGCGTAATGTTTTTTCGTTCAGCTTTCCCTTCGTTCCATTATAGGCTAGTAAGTTGAATTACCTGCTCGTGTGAAACTATTAAATCTTAGTGTTCGCATACAGGGCCTATACTTTCAAAACTCGTTAAGTGAACGTAAGTACTTACGCTCTATTTTCTTGTCTATGATTGGTGGATTTTGCTTGAAAGGCCGTCAATGATTGGCTGATGAACTTACGATCTCTTAACTTTTTTGAAAGAATGGGCCCAGAACTGTAAACTATAAGAGTCTCCTAACTAACCAGCATCGGAAATTTTACATCGAACGCAACGGCTACTATAACACAGTGAAATCAATATAATTAAAACTGCTTTGTTGTATCTAATATGTAACCGAGCCGGGAATGGATCAGGATGCAATAATATCCAAACAATTAAATTCCACGCAATACCACGTCATTGTTTTAACGTGACTTGATCACTCCATAATCTATCGGAAAACTTTACTCATTATGTAAGTAATTCACTAGTATTTTGATTTATTTAAGATCGTATGATTTGCGACATAATTCCAAGATATTGAGGGTGGACTTGTCTTGCAAGTTCCCTAATTTTCCCTTTTTATTTCTGCTTAAATGATGCACATAACTGAATATTTTCTAACAGCTGTGCATTAAAATATTAATCTATTGCCCTGTTTTTTTTTCTATAATTCAGTGCGGTTCAAATGAGGCAAAACTTGATACTTTATAACAGCTGCTCCCTATAACTCATTCACGTAAGTGCTTCTTATCATTCAGCTCCGTTAAAAAAAAGTGAAATAATTTTTATCAGCATTGACCTAAAATCCAGCCATTAAACGGTTTTTTATCATCCAGTGCAGTTAAAATATGAGTCATAACTTGATACTGTATAAAAGTGGCGAACAAATTAATCCATTGCCATGCTTTTTTATCATTTACTTCCGTTCAAATATTAGACAAATCTTAATGATTCATGTCAAGTAAAATGTAATGTTCATGTGGCCTAAAATCCAGTTATTGACCGATTTTATTCTCATTCAGGACCGTTCAAATACTAGACCACACTTGACACTGTATTATGGCTATTATATATTATATTATTATACCTTAAAATTCATTCATTACCCCGTTTTTTATCACTCATTCCCAGTGAAAATTTACAGACGCGGCAGCTTCTGATTTGGATTACCAGAAGCTGGGGCGACTCTAAATTTTGTTAGGGTTGCAGTTCAGATGAGACATAATTTGATTCTATGTTACAGATGTGCATCAAAATTCATCCATTAACCCGCTTCTTATCATTCAGAGCCGTACAAATGTGAGACAAACCCTAATGTTTTATATTGGCCGTGCCCTGAAAACCAGCCACTAAGCTTTTTTTTTCTCGGTTCCAGTTCCCATCTCGGAGCTCTGTCGTGGATCGCGTCATCAGACCCGCGTGATCGTTGGCTCCCTCATCACTTCGAACGCTGAAAGAGAACTCGACTGCGAAGTCACCTTCCAGACCGACACCATATTGCAGAAGTTCATGCTGCGCTTCGAAAAAATCGAACTTGACTGCAATGATCATCTTTGGATCTACGACAGCGCCTACTCGACAGGCACTCCTCTAAAGGTTACTTTAGATATAAGAAGATAGTTGTGAGCGAAAATGGAAATATTAAATTCTGTAATGCTATTAGATTTAATAATATGATCATCTCCTAACCTGCGATACCGCCTAATCGACAGGCATACATCTAAAGGTTACTTTTGATATAAGAAGCTAGTTGTGAGCGAAAGCGGAAATATAAATTATAATTATATATTATAAATCGACAGGCATTCACTTAATGGTTATTTTTGATGTAAGATGTGCTCGTTTTTCAAATGAACTAAAAATCTTCATCGTTTATAAGATTACATTATTGGAATTACATCGTTGTGAACGAGAGTGAAAATGCTAATTGTTTTTAGCACATTTTCTCATTTATGAAAAAATGCACTATTGTGCTCGCCATGTCCGTCTGTCTGTCTGTCTGTCTGTCTGCCCGTCCGTGACTTCACGTTTTCGTCGACGAGAAAATGCGCTCTCTGTCACTCACTGCAGTGAGTACTGAGTTATACATACTATTTTTAAAGCCATTGGATGTAATTTTATGATCACCGTTGAACCTACGATAGCGCCTACTCGGCAGTAGCTCCTCCAAAGGTTACTTTTATCATTATAGTACATCATTCTGAACGAAAAACAAATAATTATTTTCGTTAGGCCATGGTTGATAATACTATTGTTCGATTTACGATAGCGATTAGTTGAGGGACACTCCCTTCTAACTGAAGGGTGCTGTTGTTGGGGGATTTATCACTCAAACACTGTCTTGCATATTTAGTACGTACAAAAGACACCGAGTTGTTAAACATGCATTTCAGGAACGGGAATGTACAATGCGTTGTGCCGTGTAATCCCCTCTAGCCTGTCTTTAAAACATGAATGAACAAAAGACTGTCGTGATGAATAACCTAAAGTCCGGTAAAGTCTGAACGAAATCGGAAAACTGAAATTGAAGTACTAAATTTAATCACGAGTACTAAAATAATCATTTTTAATTTATGTTAATTGATACTATTCCCTAAAACTGTGACCTATAGATTTTAAATGCGAGTAAAACTATTGATTGGTTAATGGTTATTATGAATCGTAATGTTCGACGTCAACGTCCAAATCTTCTATTTATCAACGATACAGTGCTTCGAAAGGTGCTTCTGAACAGTACACTTTCCATACGGACATTAAACGGTAATGAGAATACTAAGGCATACACATTTCTTACCTCTACAGTTCGGAGAGTTGTAATGATTCCTGAAAATGATGACTTAATTAGCAGTTACTGATTTTTTACATTGAATAAGCGAATTTTCACACGAACATCAATTTTGGAATGATAATGTTGAAACGATTTATATAGGTGGTACTGCATGCTGGAATGTTGATGAAAGTAAATTCAAATTGAATCTTATTTGGAAAAACCGGAAATCCGGGAATCAGAATGAAATTTTTTTATATGATAATTATTCCTTTTGAAATACATTTTTTCTTGTCCAAGTTCGGCGTCGTGCTTGTCACAAGCTCTGTAACTTTTCTCTGGGAGATTTATATGAAGCCTCAGGACCTACCAACGATATTTATGTAGTCGGATTACCAAGTCTTATGCAAATTCGTTCCTTGGTGTTCAGCGTCGAAGAAATTATTTCCCGAAAGAAATAGGAATCGCTCAGGTACGTGCGCATTTTTTTCCCCATGCGTCTTTTTGGGATGATTTCCTTGCAAGGATCGAGAATATATTCAGGCTAAAGACATGGGATACTATATCAAAACATTGATAAGTTTTTGGGAGATTCATAGTGAAATGAATTCAGCATGACAATCTCATCGAGGAAAGTGCCCTCTCGATCGGATCAGTGGGAATAATTTGAAATTACAATATTGTAATTCAATACGGATTAATTTTGATTTTTTGACATAAATAACATTTGAAATAGCTAGCTTGCCCAGCTTCCAACATTCATTAGTGTGTGTTCAGTGGTTCGAAGGGACAAAAAATTAGCAGACAATCCTAATTGCAACATGAACAGGCTTGATATAATTGGATTCACAGGTCGAAATTATTAGCAAAACATTATGTCGATGCAACGCGCAATCCGTGAATTCGTGAATCTATGGCAAATACGTAGTTTCGTTCAATTCAAAAATGGATGACTCGTGATTTCGTGAAAATATCTAACGTCAATGTCACTCCCGTCACCACACAACTCATGTCGCTAGCCTTTAATTGAAACTATATTCTCTATAGACAAAACTAAACCACAACTCTTTAGGGAGATCAAAACAACTTCATTCTTATTATGTGGCAATCGAACCCATCAATCGTAGCTCTGACCAATATTATACGGTTTTTAATTACGATTTGCGAGTTAAATGCGGTCTCTGCTGAGTGGCATCTCATGTGTAAATTTTCTATGCGTTGCTCATTTATTTATTGTGTTTATTTATTTCTCATTGTGTTGAAGTATTGATATTAATTGCATTTTTGCAGGACTTGTCATGTCGGGATACTCTTCAGAACGTAGCCACGATCTACACACACAGTAACCACGTCACGCTGAAGTACAAGACAGATGAATGGGGTCCGCTCAGCAACGGCTTCAGGCTCATCATCACGGCATTCAAGCATAAGAGTGAGTGACATATATTTACTACATCACACATGTATTTATTATCGCGTTAAACATTTATTAGTTCTTTCATTACACTTGTATTTAAGAATGCATTAAATATGTATTATTTACTGCATTAAACTTGTATTTATTATCGCATTAAACATTTATTAGTTCTTTCATTACACTTGTATATATTATCGCATTAAACATTTATTAGTTCTTTCATTACACTTGTATTTATAAATGCATTAAATATTTACTGCATTAAACTTTTATTTATTCTTACGCTAAATATTTATAGTTATTTCATTGAAATTTTATTTATAAATGCATTAAACATGTATTATTTAGAGCATCATACATGTATTTATTATCGCTTTAAGCATTTATTAGTTATTTCATTACACCTGTATATATAAATGCATTGAATATAAATTATTTAAAATAATATATGTTTACCATAATTATTTACCTTTAACGTCATGCGACACGATTGAACGTCATATGCTTAGAAACCCCACTTTACATTTATGATTATCGTATAATCTACTATAAATTAAAAATAAAATTATGCATTTCCTTCGACTTTTGGCTGTTCATGATGTTCCCGCTACAGTGTTACCACTTATAACATTTCAACAAAACCGTTGGTTGGATAAAAAATTTTGTTATCTGTGATTAGTGTCATTTTTAAGTATGTAAGATTACCGAAAAAGACAAACAAACAGAAATCGCAGTAATTAATTGGGACTCATCATTGCCCGATTGTCTTGATAACTGCGGTCTTAAATTCATAATTGTAAACTTATTCAATCAAGGTTAGAATAATCATATAAATTATATTATATTAAATGCATATTCAACCATGCATTAGTTTTTACCCAGGATTTAAATTCTTTCAATATGTATCATGTACCATACAAATAATTTATTGTCCCTCTTTGCATGCAGAAATATTATTAGTTTGCAGAATTCGCGAATTATTCATGAATATAAAAGCTTTGGAAGAACCAAGTGAAATAATTATGATTTTAGAGGAAATTTTTTCAATGGAATTATATAGAATTTGCTCGACATTTTGGTTGATTTGCTATTGCAATTACAATTAGGAAACAATTTTCTATTATTAGTGATATATAATGAATTATTAATTAATTTTTAATTTCAAATTTAATTTTAATTAAATTCAAACTTTAGTTCAATTTAATAATTTAATTTAATTTGTGTTATGCTTCTCTCACCCTTATAACATCAGACTTATGTGAATATTTACATTTCATTTGAACAATAATAATTAATGCTGATAACGGCTGAAAAACCCACAGAACTCTACAACCGAGTTATGTATGAAAAATAAAAAATTTAGATGTATTATTTAATAAAATGTTGATTTAACTTTCTGTCTCTTTAAAACCATAAAGCAACTGAATTTATTTTCTTCGGAGACAAAATTTACATCACAATTAAAGTAATTAAATATCACAAGGAAATTAAGAAACGTAGCTTCCAGTTTGCAGCAAATAGTAATAGAAATTTCTACTTTTAGATGAAATATAACATTATTTTTACCTTAATAAGTGGAATAAATTATCGTGGATAAATTAATGCAGTGCTTAGGGAGGCGTTGCTTCCTGTTTGCCTGACATGCAAGAAAGAAAGAAGAAACAACTTTAAAAGCTTTAAAGGATCTGTTTTATGGGTTTAATCGATGCACAATAAAAGAATGCATATATGCATTATTATTCATATGAGAACCATGCATATATGCATTATACATTATATGATAATAATGCATAGATGCCTTAGTCATTATATGATAATGATGCATATATGCCTTAGTCATTATATGATAATAATGCATATATGCATTCTTCATTATATGATAATAATACATTATTCTCAATAACGGACTGAGAAATATATTATAAAAGTTCAAAAGATATGTTATTATAGTTTACAAGGCAAATCATCGGAGTTAAGAAGATGCACTGTCCCCAGAAGACGCCTGTCGAGACTTCCGTTGCGAGACCACCGAGTTCTGCGTGTCGCGCTCGCTGACCTGCGACAGCGTCAATCATTGCGGTGATGCCAGCGACGAGTCTAACAGCTACGCGTCATGTCCAAGTGGGGAAACTATTTTAGATTCAACATTTTTTAATGATATCTTCTGATACATATGTCATGTTTTTAGCGCATTTTCTCATTTATGGAAAAAATGCACTATTGTGCTCGCCATGTCCGTCTGTCTGTCTGTCTGTCTGTCTGTCTGTCTGTCTGTCTGTCTGTCTGTCTGTCTGTCTGTCCGTCTGTCCGTCCGTCCGTGACCTCAAGTTTTCGTCGACGAGAAAATGCGCTCTCTGTCACTCACTGCAGTGAGTACTAAGTGATATTTTTTTAATTAGGCGGAGTGTCATCTTGTTTCAAATTGAGGAAATACCCCTGATATTTTGTAATGAATTTGAATGTAGTATAATATAACTAAATTTTCATATCCTTATATTTAGAATGCACTTCTGGCTTGCAGTGAGATATAATTTTGAAGCCGAAATCTCTCATAAATATTTTTTTGAATAAACAGTTATTAACTCCACACTATTTGAAAACATACCTCGCTTAATGTTTTATTTTAAGACACATTGCTTAGACACAAGTTGTTTAAACAATAATAGGGCCCGGGTGTAAAGCGAGTTTCAGTAATTCATTCAATCGCCGAGCTTCTTTCCGGGAACTCATTAAAAAAATACAAATATCTTGCCCCTCCAGATATTAATCCATTTATATCATATTAATCCATCGCCCCCAGATATTAATCCATCTTTTTGGCAGGTCCCCCGTTGGGGGAGCTGTTATCGCTGTCCGAGGGCGCGATGACAGCCCGTATTAATCCATCTTTTTGGCAGGTCCCCCGTTGGGGGAGCTGTTATCGCTGTCCGAGGGCGCGATAACAGCCCGTATTAATCCATCTTTTCGGCAGGTCCTCCGTTGGGGGAGCTGTTATCGCTGTCCGAGGGCGCGATAACAGCCCGTGTTAATCCATCTTTTCGGCAGGTCCTCCGTTGGGGGAGCTGTTATCGCTGTCCGAGGGCGCGATATGGGCTGTGAGCGGCGTACTAAGCCTGCTGGTGCTGGTGGTGGGAGTCTTGCTCGGCACAGTCGTGTGTATGAAGCGACGACGACGCATGGCGATCCTGATGCAACAGCGAGCTTTGCGCAGCCAGCAACAGGCACAGTATCAACGTGAGTTGTTTATTGTATAGTATAGTATAGTATAGTATAGTATAGTATAGTATAGTATAGTATAGTATAGTATAGTATAGTATAGTATAGTATAGTATAGTATAGTGAAGAGTAGTGCAGTGTAGTGTATTAGGTATAGTGTGGTATATGCAGTAAAGGGTAGTGAAGTGTAGCGTATTATTGCATAGGATAACATGATATTGCATAGGAATTCATTTGCGTCTTACCTTATAGATAAATATCACCATTAAATCCATAATATATACGAAGAGGCGCGGTAGGCTGAATATATTTTATTTTTTCCAGTGGGTCAGACGGAGGAACAATACGGCACCAATGGCACATACGGTACAGTGCTTGTGGAGAAGCCTCCTCCGTATCCCGGGCTACCTCACCACACTAATTTAGGAAATCAAGGTTCGAAGAGTTTTATCATTGTCTCAAAAATTGCTCTTTTTAATCTATGTGGTTACAAGACACTAATTTAGGAAATCAAGGTTTGAACAGTTTTATTATTGTCTCAAAAATTGCTCTTTTTAATCTATGTGGTTACAAGACACTAATTTAGGAAATCAAGGTTCGAAAAATTTTATTACTCTCTCAATAATTGCTCTTTTTCCTCCGTGTCTTTACAAATAAACGAAGGTTCTTCGGGCGTTATAACGAGCAATTTTGAAAGTCAAAGTGCGGTAAAATCGAATTTTGTTCTGAAGATTTATTTATTTTATTTCCCATTTTATGCTAGTAAGCTATGAAAATTGTTCAAAAAGAAACTACGGATAAAATGTGTCGATATATTGGGAAATGCCGCACAAGCATCCACAGCTATTTTGCTAGGATATTATACGTTCTACGAGGACATAAATGCATAAAATGCAGTTCTGCCGTGTTCAAAATTCAAGATTATTGATAATTAATTAAACCAGGCATGAAACAAGAAATTTTTCACTCGAAATTTTACGTTTTAAAGATCACTCTGAAGCGCCTGACTAGAAAATATTAAGAATTGGTTAAGAAGTGTGAACAGGGATTGGGGATGTATTTAAATGATATTAGAAGCGTGCGCGAATCATTCGCTATAGCATGACTAATTGCCTCTCATCGGCACACATAAATTTCAGTTGAAAAGAAACGTCAGACGATATTCAAATGTATTTGGCTACAGATAAGATTTTATTGTATTGTAATATTTTGAAATGTCTCAGGCAAAGAGTAACTGAAGAACCTTGCCCAGTCAAAAAACCTTATACGTGAGTTTTTAGTAACAGATCTAAGCTACAATTTTTACTATTCAGAAAATCAGGCTCATTTAACATTGAATGATTAGAGATGATTGATGATTAAGCTCCATTGTGATGAAATCTTCTAAAATATTAGCTAATGGTTTTATGGGTTTTATGAAACAGCTTCTGCACTTCCTCTCTACTGCCAGGCTCTAGGCTGTGATTCACACAATAGTATTTAATTACCTAGGGTGCTCCTTACAATTTTTATGTTATCGAGATAGATATAGTGACGTCGTTAAATATCTATGGCCTGTTCGTTTATGCATTCAAAGCTCCGTTAAGGCAATGGTAACGAACAGTTTAAACTTAGTTTTAAGTCACCGGAACTCGAATGGTAGGAATTGAGAAAATTTATAGAGAAAAACCACGATCACTTTGTTTTCACCATTGTAAATTCGAAAAACTATTAATTGCTCGACTTTGTCTTTGCTTATTTTCTCAGAAATAATTCAAAATAAAAACATGTTAGCATGCAGAAGTTGATCTTCCAAAGATAAACTGACCAAATTTGTCCGGCTCAGTAATCATGAGTACTAACAATTAGATCCAACCGAGATAAAATATTCACTTACACTTGGTTCAAAGTTTCTTACCTAAAATATAACAGCAAAATTACCCTAGATTCGTCTCCGGGAAACCCGAGGCGCCCTGCATTGTCGGGTCTGGTGTGTCGGCGACAGTCATGTCGGGAGGTCGTGGTGGTCGGCCTCCTTCTTCTGCGTGCGCTACTCTAAACAGAGGCAGCAACGCGGCAAGCGGCGCAGAGCTACAGCAAAAGGAAGAGTGGTTCGTGTAGGTGAGTGGTGACTCCTATTGATGTTGCGTGGAGTTTATCGTGGCTACAAGCTTCGCTATAGAACAGTGAAAATCGTGGCAGTTGCACAAAATGCTACCGCCTTTCATGAATATTAAAAGAAAACATTCACTTAAGCCAAAGTTTCTTATTGCACTGTTGAATTGAAGTTTATTGGTCAGTTTCGGAAGAATAAATTTTGTCATTAATAAATTTAATTTAAAACGTACAATTTTCAATTAGTGACTATATAAGTTTCGAGGCAAAACATTTGGTTAGTTAAGCAATAAATTTATGGGGTTGAATCGGAATCGCGGGCATTTATTTACAATGACAATAAAAATAATCATTGAGAAGAATATTGGTGACTGCCCAGGAAAAACCCAAATTCCGGTTTCACTGTAGCTAGAACTCAATGATTTGAGTAATGAGAAGAATTCATTCCAGATAATTTTTTTGTAGATTTTCTCGTTATAGAATTTTTTTTTGGAAAGTTTCCAATTTTCATTTATAAATGTTTCTTATTTTTCTACCTTTATTTTAATTAGGAGAAAGATACGTGATACACATCAAATTATGAACCAAGAATACTGAAAAAGGGGATAAAATAAGGGAATTCGATTTACTGACATTTCAAACCTCACTTTCTTCCTTTTTGATTGGGTCGATCGGAAAGGTTGGTGTAGCTTGTCCAACTGTTATGATTTAACTGTTGCTTGTAAATTTCACCCAAGTTAAGTCATCGGTGATCGCCATTTGCTTGTGCTAGTCGCTGTTGTTCATTAAATTAACATGTGTCATATGGATAAAATTTCACCCAATATTCCGAGGTATTTGTCTCCTTATCGAATTTAGTTTGTTCAAGTAAGGGTTAAAAGGTTGAGGTTCGTTAGGTAAAATTCAACATTGAGGGTGCCTTTAATGTTACATTATTTTGTGTTAAGTAACAAATAGGCAACAGTAATGGATTTGAGATGAACAATTAATTTTTGACTTAAAATTAGATCAAATGTGAATTCTAAACATATCTGTTAACTGAAAAATCAAATAACAGCTTTAGTTTCTTGATTTGCTATACAAAAATGGTAGCTAATTCCGGGTAATTAAAAAAGTTTCAAACTTATTGACATCAAATTTTAAAACTGACAAGTGTCTCAATTTGACTTATTTCATATAGGTAAAAATTTTTCAACCACAGTAGCACGAAAGAATTTTCGCAAGCGAGTCAGCAACAGTTTAAAAGTTTAATTCATTCATGAGAATTATTTACAAAAAAGTCTTTCGAATTTGTAGAATTTACTCTAAAAATATATTGCAATTCAAAGGAATATTTTGAATTACCATGTTCGCTCTTTATTACGAGCATAACGGAACTTAAAAAATTCGTACTGGGTAATTTATTTTTTTGGTGGATGCATTTCTTCATAAATTTATTAACGTTGGGAGCTGTTTTAATATTAAAGGAGACCGCAATATGAGAATTGGCATTAACATTGTGAATTTAGTTGGTATATTTTGAGTTAAAAATCAAAACTAACTATAGAACTGTTCCAGAAAATAAACTCAAGCGATTATAAATTCCATCCAAAGACTAATTCATGAATGATTTTCGTATGAATACCTAGTATCTGTCTTGCATCTCCTGTGAGCATTACTTCTCTCTGTCTCTTCGACATTCTTGACTTATGTCATCAACTCGTGGATCTGGTAAGTTAAGGATCCTTTGATCGATGTTCCAATCCCGTCAAAAGCTATTGGAAACTTAAATATTAGATCACCTTTTCAGATCTAAAGTATGATGAGAAGTACAAGAAAATTATTCTCTCAGACTTTATTGGCAATTCATAAACAATCTGAATTCCGGAGTAAATAAAAAAATACCCAAAAAATTGATTATAATCACTGCAAAAATCAATTGTCACCATATCTGTCGTCCATTCATAACCGTTAATGTCTTGAACGAAAACCTTTCCATTTCCACATCTATCTACAATTAAATTATAAATTAATACCTTTTTCTGGTTGAACTTTGTGGTTTAATGCAATTTTTATACTAGAAATTAGATGAAGTTTCGTGTGTGTTTCGCGTTCTTGTGTGTCTATCTTGGTGTTAGATTTTATTTTTTATTGTTCTACGTGTGCTCCTCTTGCATGTATTATTTTGTTATCATTCTATCCGTAATTCACTGCTCGTAAAGACATAATTTTATTTTAAATAATTTATTTTCAGTTAATTTAGTCAACAACCATGTGTTAACATAATTCAAAAGCCATTTTGCACAAGAAAATAATGAAAATTTAAGTGTTTATTAATTTTCTTATGCACAGCTTATTATCGATGAAATTTGTGCTGGTTGTTGTCTAAGTAATTCATTGTTTCATAAATTATATTTATTTATTGAATTATGATGGACGCTTGTCTTTCGAAGAATATGCCAAGAATTAACGTAATGGTTTTAAAGATTTTTCATTAATAACATATATTTTAAAGCTCAGGGTGAGCATGGTGGAAAGTTCCATAAATGAATCTATTTCGTTTTGCTGGCAGCCATTCAGTACATAAATTTGCCGACGCTATTTTCCATTCTTTCAAGCTTGATTTCTAATACAATCTTTAATTATTTTAAAAATTTTTACAGGTTCAATTTTAATTGGTGCGCGTGAATGTGAAGTACTAAATAGAACATAATACAAGGAAATGCTCCATCGAATTAATTGTTTTTACGAGCAGATTCTAGCGGTACTTCAGATTAAAATAATGTTATTTCAATAATCACCTTCATCCTTCCTCTAATCAGCTATTTGTGTATCTTTATTATTCTGACGTGTGGTGTTATACGTTCTTTGTGTTTTTTATCCCTCCTCGTTGAATTTTTAAAAAAGATTTATGCGGGTTAAATCATAGTTAAATTATAAAATTAACTTAGAGGCACAGTGACCTCTTTTTTTTTAATTCTTGCAAGAAACAGTTTAATGGATAATGTGTATGTAAATTGATCACGCGTAAATTGAGCTTAAAATCCATAACCAGGCTTTTTCTTCATAAACAAAATTTGATTTCCGAGATATTGTTGCTAGCCCGATATAGTATATATTTTCACTGATCAAATATCGCCGAGTTCAATGATTTGTGTGCTTATCTTAATACAAATATTTTTGGACATATAGCCTTTACCTTTGCAGGGTAATAGTTGAAACGCTTTTCTAAGGCAATGTATATGATAGCACGGCACCATGCTAGTATGAAAAGCAGTGTCATATAATTTAGATGAAAAAAATACCCTTTTATAAAAGTATTTTCATAGTAGACAGATCAGTAATAGCCGATATTTTGATTAATAGTGTAATATCATAGTTTTTTTTTCTCGAAAGAACCTATATATCACTTTCCTTAGACTTTAACACATCCTGCTAAAATGTTATATATGACGTCTTAAGACTATTATCAGTAATTTAGTTTGCAAAATACCCATTTTTCTAGTGAAAAGTATCTCCCCTAGATACAATCTTTAAATATATTTAAAATTTTGACAGTTTCAATGTTCATGGGCGAAGGTTTAATAAGGATTTGAATATACTTATTGCACGGATACGCTTACGAGTTTGTGGCAGCTTAGTTGGCAAAAATTAACTTAATTTTTCAATGAAATTCTTGATATCTTATGACTCGGTCTGCGTTTCTAAACACTGTCTAATGGGGTTACTATAGTAAATGAATTATCGGAACCTGAACTAGAAAAAGGATGTTATTTAAATTGCGGCGATCTTAAGAGTACGGACGATATGGTCTTTTTGGGTGAAAATAAAGATTTTTTCGCACAGTTTGGAGACGTATATATAACTTGCATATTATTGAATGATAAAATAATAATATGTTACAAGCGTACTTACATATTAATTAATGACTTAGCAGAACTAAACATGAATAGGCGAAAAATACCTAATTTGGAAGTACGAAGCATGCAAAATCATTCCAACTATAGCAGTCTCGAAATAATGCCTGATGCGTGTCGTAATAGGAAAGGTACCGTTGAACTAATTAGGCATCATTGATAAAATAATATACGTGTATTTTAATAAGTTGATATTGAAGAGTCGTATCGGTGAATTATTACTATTGATACTTTCTCATACGAATCTTATGAAAATTTTCTTGAATGATATATTATTTTGCCTAAAAATCTCCTATAATACCAATATTTCTATCTGCTTGAACACGCCATAAATATTCGTTAAACTTTCAGTACGCACGTGAAGAGTATTTTTTATTTTAAAATAAATTAATAATTGACACTGTCACAATTAAACGTATAATCTGGTTGATTTTATCCCACGTAAATTAAACACATATAAAGCCGTTGAATTTGATTTAGACTCCACTATCAAAGCCATTTTGCATGTGTACACGTCGAATGGATTAAAGACACTTCTTTGGACTTATTGAGCTATACGGCTTTTCGAATAAGATAGATTATTAACGATAATAAAAATATTTTAGCTAACAGTCTTGCAATGATAAATGATGTTATGAATTCTAAGGGAAATATCAGAAAGAGAACTAACTTATTTATATATAGTCAAAAGTTTTTTCTCACGAATTTAGTTTGGAATGCCTAAACCAATTTTGAACTACCATGTCTCATCTATGGTTATCAGAAATTTAAGTTAATTCATTTTTAGTACAAGTATCATTCCCAACAGTGAATCGAGAGAATATGATTTAGGTAGATGTTGTAATATTACAGTTAACAGTACAACACAACCGGACTTAACTGCGGAAATAATTTTTGTTATGATTCAAATTTATTTTACCACGGCAGATCAATTTCAAATTCTTCTCCTTAAAATTTTAAATGCTCTTAACCAGATTTATGGTCGCAAGTAGTTTTATATGTGATAATTATTGACCCAACTAATGAATTTAGGTAGTATTTTTATGAAATCAAATGTTCATTGCTCGACTAACGAATTCAAGAAGTTTTTCATGATAATAATATCCCTAAAAAATTATAATAGTTTATCTCAAGATTACCCCGACTTGTGAATGCAAATACTTTTAAGATACCCCGATAAGATAAGATTCATACCCCGACTTGTGGAAGCAAATACATTTTAAGATAATTATTCTTACCCCGACTTGTGAATGCAAATATATTTTAAAATACTAATTCATTACCCCGACTTGTGAACGCAAATACATTTTAAGATAATTATTCATACCCCGACTTATGAATGCAAATACATTATAAGATAATTATTCTTACCCTGACTTGTGGAAGCAAACACATTATAAGATAATAATTCATTACCCCGACTTGTGGAGGCAAATACATTATAAGATAATTATTCTTGCCCCGACTTACGAATATAAATGCATTATAAGATAATGATTCTAACCCCAACTTACGAATATAAATTGTCGTTTCAGATCTACCCGTTCCGGACGCCCAGTGAGCCATCTGTCACCCAGACCTTCAATGCAGGGCAAACATAGCTTATCTTCCCCTGGGCCAAGACCTGTTAGAAGAATCCCCTCTAGCGTTGATATTCCACTAGAAAAACCTAGGTATATTAAACCTCTAGATTACTGACTTCAAACCATTAATTCCTCAACCCTTGTTAGTAGGAAATATGAGCCCAAAAATCTCTGCATATCAATCCCTCCCCAAAAATATTACTCGATTGAAAATTGTTTGTTTTTTATTCGTCTTTAAGCAAGAAATGTTCAATAAATTGGATAAATTAATTCAAATTTTCGTTGTAAATAGTTTGAAAAGTCGGTATTTTCCCTAATCTTCCGCCTTCATTAATTCCAACAAAATTCTGATATTGTCATTGGTATATTAATATGAATCTTCTTCCATTGTAAAAATAGTTTTTACGAGCAAAGAAATAGTTGATGATCGTGGCTCAGTGTGACCCTAGAATGAAAACGATAGTAAATTGCAATCGCGAGTTAGCAGCTATTACATGCGTATCTTCAACTTTAATTTGGAAGCGCATAACCTTATTCAGAAAAACTTGAATGATGGGATTCAATTGAATTTTCATCCTATTAAATTTGTTAAGTAGGGTACAAGTCCGATGTCTAGTTACCTACTCGATGCCTTGTAATTAAAAAGACATTAAGTAGGTTACAGTTACAAGACCGATGTCTTGTAACCTACTTGATGCCATGTAACATAAAAGACATTCAGTAGGTTACAGTTACAAGACCGATGTCTGATGCCATGTGACTTAAAAGACATTCAGTAGTTTACAGTGAAAAGACCGATGTCTTGTAACCTACTTGATGCCATGTAACATAAAAGACATTCAGTAGGTTACAGTTACAAGACCGATGTCTTGTAACCTACTTGATGCCATGTGACTTAAAAGACATTCAGTAGTTTACAGTGAAAAGACCGATGTCTAGTAACGTACTTGATGCCATGTAACTTGAAAGACATTCAGTAGCTTACAGTTAAAAGACCGATTTCAAGAACAAGACCGATGTCTTGTAACGAACTTGGCATCCATTCCAGTAGAGTAAATTTTAAGTCTAAGAAGACTATTTAACTCCCAAAAAATCAGCAGGATAATTAGTTTTGAACGTAGCATGCACTACTGGCGCTTTTCAGGTACTTATTCGAATCAAAACTTCAACTTATGCAATTTCTAATGGAAATGCACACCTCTTATCAAAAGATAGGAGGTATAATCTTATTTCCGAAAAAAGTAAGAGGAATAATCTTATCAATGCCCGAATTTTAGAACTGAGTGCTGCAAGACTTGTAAATATTTGTATGCTATATGTCTGTCATTTGTAAAGAGGGGAATTAAATTAATTGTAAAGAAAGAAAAATGAGATATGACCTAGATTATGCTCAAAGAAAACTAAATGATACTTCGAGTCATGGAGGTAATAAGTAATTTTTGAAAATATTCATTGTTATTTACTGGAAGCTTTTCTTAAATTGAATTAATTTTACCACCACAACATCATTGTTGAATGTTGATGTGTTGTTGATGATGCAAACTCCTTTCCCCTTACACAATGATTGAGTTCGACAAACTATTCGGTGGCTTTAAGTTCTACGAGTGGATTAAATATGCATGTAAAATAACCGGTTCATTAACGTAAAGAATTGTTAGAGGAATGTTGACCAATAAATTAATGCTTCGTACGATGTAAAAACATAGAGAAAAGTACGTGGGTTGAAAATTAGGTGGGCTCAAGGTTTATTTAAAAAGAAACGAATTGACACGATATTGACAGTACAAAAGGAAATATTGTGTTGGTGATGAGGAAAGTTATCAGGTGTATTATGCTTAAGTACCCGTTTGTAATATTGTAAAATGTACTCGATATTGAAAAATCAATATATCAGAAAAATCATCAGAAACGAGAAGGACCCTTGAACAGTTCAATAATATCCCTGCCTTTTATTTCTATAAAAAATTTTTCAAATACTGTTGTTATATGTAAATCAAAATATATGTTGTGGATTCGATGGCACAGAATAAAATTTCGCTGCTGTGTGTAGAAAACAATTGATTATGTATGAATTGCACTTTATTGATACACATGATATGCCGTGGTTAAAAAAACTGTTTTATTGTATTCAGTACAAAATTATTGTTTTTGAATTAGCAGTTGGTTACTATTGAGTGCCTACATTAGTTTTGAGTACAGTTTAGTTTACGAGAACTATATTTACCGACTGATGGATAAATGAAAATCACTAGAATGTTTTTCACTTGGATCAACAGTAAGAACGTAATGGTAGAAAAACTTTAAATTCGAAATCTATTTGCTTCGAGATCAATTATTTAAAATCAAGAAAATTATAGCGTATGGTTGAAACTTTGCTTTTTCAGCAAATAAATTATTTGCAATGGAAAATTTTTGTGTGATCGCTCCCATGATGAAAAAATTATTTTTAAATGAAAAAGTTCCTTAACAAAATCTGTCCGCACCGTAACTAAGTTCTTGTTATGACGATTTCAATGGACGCTTAAAATAATTTAAGTTTGTTTTCAACAATATGAACTTAATCTTGTTATTCATATTAAGCTTGAATAAATTTACTTATATGATGAATACAATTATTGGATTAGTTAACAAATGCGATTCGAAACTTAATAGTCTGTTGAAATTATGCAGAATCATCAAATGGAAATTGATAAATCACATAATGAAAACTTTTAAAATAAATCTGGGTTCGAAATATTTCGGGACATAAGATTTCCAGCCCACTTATCATAAAATGTAATACCTTTTGAATATTGCAAAATCTCTTCTATAACAACTGGTTAGTGCGTTCGAAAGTAATGAATAATACGTTTTACTTATAGTTACTGGAAATGTGTTCATGCTGAGTATGTAAATCTCTCAAAGCTTTAATCTGTGCGAAATTAATTGAATAGTTCGTACTTAGAAAACTCGTACATGCTTAGAAGAAAACGTTGCATTTTAACTTACTGGTTTCTAAATAAAGAAGCAAGCACTTTTTCTGAGAAAAAATAAACTGTTTACTCTCTATTCAAATTAACAAAAGATCAAATTTTCATTATTTTGGAACGAACCAACGTGATATTCCGCTGAATTGTAGTAGGTATAATCTTTAGAGATAAAATGATGATGTATCTCGTTTGTAACACCGCGTTACTGATATCTAAATAACATTTCTTCTTGGAGATAAACAAATGCAATCACGTAAATTTCAGCATATCAAGGAACATATCAAATGCACAAGGAGTTAAAAAATACCAGTTTCAAAATAAGTTAAAAAAGTCTAATTCTATTTGGATGAAGAACAAGGAAGAAAGTTATGAAGTGAAACTTCGCCAGCTGGAAACTTGATTATTCGATAATCAGATCGAACATTTTATATGTGTACATTTTTTTTCAAATGTTTCGTACGTTCAAATGTTGCGTACGTCGTACTGGAACAATCAAATACGGTAATCCATAATAGTCATAATTCGATGGATTAAACTTATTATAATGCATAAATTAAGGTATGCCTGAAACGTGTACTGTAATCTAAATACAAGTGTGGACTTTGATGCATTTTTTATAAGTTACAATGCCAAACATCATCTTATATTTTTAGCTTTTATTGCGCAGATTTCAGGCACAGCAATAGCGAAATTTCGGCACCGTCAATTGTTAAGGAAAGTTTCGTTTAGTATTTTGGGTCAACACGAATGATCGTTCTTTGTGAATTCCAAAATGTGTTTTGTGATCATCAGCTATGATTAAGATGCGGTCTACAATGACGCTACACATTGATTAACCGAAATCAGGAGAAAATTAGCGTCAAACATGTTGTTTGTGCCATTTTCTATCTAGTTACATAGTATGCATTGATGAGTATGTACTGTGAGCATATGCAGTTATTTTGGTGCTAATAAGAGGTACAAGCTCCTTCGAATTTTGAGCTGTAAAGAAATGATAGCAAATCAACGCAATATTTGACATCATCAATGATATCAACGCAATATTTTTTGTTTTTCGATAGAAAATATTTCTTCATGTGTAGAATAATTTTGAAGTTAGTTTTAGTGATTTAAAGCACTTTATTTAAAGTGATTATCACACAAGTTTCAAATCCACGTTTAATGTAAAATTGATAGTGCGCAAAGAAAACAGTAACATCAAAATTAGTGAAGTGTTATTAAATCTCATTCATAATTCTTAATTAAGATGGTTGCCCTGTGTAAATTTTTTCAGCAATAATAGACAAAATATTGACAAAATTAAGCCATCAAGATGGTGGAATATAGGGCGCAATTTCTCAGAACATTTCCCTAATACTGCTTTACTTTTTATCAGCGATATGTTCTGAGTTACTTAGTTGCGTCGAGAATTGTTTACTTACCATTTTTTAGCATAATTTAAATCGATTAAATCTAGAATAATGTAGAGAGTCTAGGGTGAATAGCATGTAAATACATAATTGATGGTCTGAAAAGTCGTTAACTGATGCCTGTGAATGCATGTGAAAAATAGAGTCCTTTCGTAAAATTGGAATTTTTAATTACCTTCACTTGTAAAAGTTCATTCCTGTCAAGCACAAATTCTCATTTATAAACCAAAGTCTCTAAAAACGTTCTCGAGTTCCCACTGGCCTCAAGTGCAATCCGAATTATTGTGATCTGTGAATTTTTTTCCAAGAACATCAGTCTTTAAAGATTGCGAAATATTCAAATATATTATACATGATAACCTAGAAGGATATTTTGAAGCAGATTTATTTCGCACGACTCCACTAGTCAAGAGTCCAAAGTCTCTAAATATATTAACGTGCATGGATGATAAGTTTAAAATTATTTTTTTTCATTCATACCCGACTAAATTTGAAATTTTCTACTCTTTCAATTTTTTTAAATCAATTCACTTCCTTCTGAAGCCTTAAAACCAATCAGATACAATTTCTAGTCAAGTTCACGTGACCACGTGAGTAATCTTCGTCAGTCACTTATCATTTCGACAGCTTATCAGTTCCTCCATTAGATGGGCCTAGAATTAAAGCGTTTCAAATCGGTGTGTTTTGTGGGCAAGGAATATTATTTATGCTTTATAGGCCTACGAGTACAATAAATTCTGTAGCAGATAATATCGAAATTTAAATCAAATGTATTGATCATGTTTTTTTCTTTCTAAGACAGCATGTGAATGAATAATGAAATCTTGTCTCTCTCGTTACTAGTTTTGTAGTAAACTGCACAACTTTCAGGAGAGCAAAGACAAAATTCAGAAAATGGGGCATACAATTTTCACCCAAATTAGTTTGTCGAGAAACAACGATTTTCCCACATATTTTCAATAGATTTTCTCTAAGAACTCATTTTGAAATATACTCTGAAAACATGTATAATAAAAACAAAGGAGCCCGTGCGTAAGTTCAAACTTTTTTTAATGAACCAGAATATTCACGTTCGGCCTTTCGGGACTGTTATTGATCTTAGGCTTACTGTGGGAGTTTTTTGCGGTGTCAAATGACAGAAAAAACAAGCCTCGAAAACTACCTGGACTCTCAAGTCAATCCAAAATATGTGAGCGACTTCCAGCTAATCTGAGCAGTCTCTTTCTGGTCACCAAGACGGTTGGACAGAGCTGGAAGACATCCAGTGCTACAGTGCTCATTTCAAAGTCGAGTTTAGTAGTTTATTATCGAAGCATACAGTTCAAGATTATTTCAAAATAAACTTAGCAAAAGTAATTCCAAGCACACAAACCAAAAAGAAAAACGTTTATTACTGTCTGCAAACGCATTGTATGATAATTGTTCACAATGATTGAAAACATCATAATCGCTGTTACGGTGGTGGTGCCAGCATTGGTAATATTCGGTCTTCTCATCAGGCATCTTGTCATCAATTTATGCGGAAACCGAAGAAAACTGCGGGTGAGTTAAGAGTTATTAAGAATTTTTTAATTTTATAATGCTAAATAGAACGTCTTATATGCATGACAAGTGTAATGTGTTGCATGAATATTTTAAAGGTGTTCGATTTAATTTTCTTCCAGATAGTAGATTTCAAACCAGCAATTAATTTTGTGAAACAAATATCGTTGATTGAACATTGAACGGTATGAATATTCACGTGTGATAACATTGAGTTTAATATCGCGATCTGTATATCTCACGAACTTTTTCCCCGCCTATGTGTCCAATTCACTTATTTGTTTTGAAAGCAACCTTTCCTACGACCGTCCGGAAGGTAATGCAAAAACCAAAAATCTATAATATCTTCGTGTCAATGAGCGTTAATCAAACTTTGGTTTTTCATTCAGGCACTTACACAACCATTAATGCGCAAAAACTGGGTAAATAATTTCTAAATTCCCCCTAAATTATGAGCACATGTATTATAAAGTGATCGGTTGACGGTTTTTAAAGGTGACGGTCTAAACTGAACCCACGTGGCTAACTGAATGCAAGTGGCTAAAATGTAAGCACGAGGTTAAACTGAAAACTCGTGGGAAACTTAATTAAACCACATGACTGGTTTGAATTTCAAATTTGCCCACACTTCCGTCATTTTATACGAGTTATTAAATTCAAAATGTGTTACAAAACATCAATGCACATAGATTTTAATGAAAGAAATATTCATTGTACTACTTACGAATCCCAGCTTCAGACTATCCTTTGGTATCCTAATTCAAAATCGCTTTGGTATACTAGAAAAGAGCATTGTAGTTTAGATGTCGTATATAATATCGACAACTTTTATTCCGAAGAGACACTTTAAAATGTTACAATTTTTCGGAATTTTTACACACCATATTTTCTTTGGTTGAAAATTCATAATATTAAAATTATAAATATTTCAGTTTATTTGTTTGGAAATTTTTAGTTTAAATCTCATACTATCTTTGTTATGAACTCTTCGAACGTCGAAAATGTGCTTCGAACGTCAAAAATACGCTTTATAAATTTCATCTTTTTAAATTTATTTACCAGATGTTGTCTGTTCATGCTTCGTATAGTTTCATGTCACATTTCGGACATATAATATTTTTTTTAGCGCATTTTCTCATTTATGGAAAAAATGCACTATTGTGCTCGCCATGTCCGTCCGTCCGTCTGTCTGACTGTCTGTCCGTCTGTCCGTGACCTCAAGTTTTCGTCGACGAGAAAATGCGCTCTCTGTCACTCACTGCAGTGAGTAATGAGTTATATTTTTTTCCGTTGTAATGACTTAATCAGTTTATAATTATTTCAATTTTCACGCAATTTCTAGTAAATTTTCATTCATATCTTTGTTTTCAACTCACGTTTAGAAAGATTTTGCGATTTTTTTGGTAAAATTTTGAACATGATTTTTGTTCGCACATTTCACATGCTAGAGAAGCGAAGGCTTTGAATCTTGGCAGCACAGGCTCATTGTGTTCTTACTTGTAATTTTAATTGTATCAGGATACCTCCAATTATGTACAAGATACAGATCTTGTAGATAATTGGTTACGCAGGACATAAGAAGAATGAATAATTGCGTCAGAAAAGGCTAATATTTAACATTTCTTGACGAAATATAAACTGCATTGTTTATTTATTGTCCTTCTTATAATATTAAAGCGCATTTCAATGGAGAATTTTCAATATTTTAAATCTATTAAATAGATAAATTTGTTCAGAATTACTTTAGGTTCGCCGGCCGCTATATTAAATCATCTCGGAAAAATTAATTTTCGTGAAACATACCCCTAACTATGCGTCATTTAATTATTAACAAATTAAGCAAACTGAAAAAGTATGCAATGGCAATGGTGTCATGTGGTCCATAATATACGAATAAAATGACACAAGTATATGGGCAATTTACTAAGGTCGTCCTAATCTTGTCAAGAATTTCGAGATTTTCGGTCCTGAAACCATAGACAACGCGCACCGCCCTCCTCCTTCCCTCCTCTAGGCCTCTAGTAGCTCAAAACAAGGAAAAAAATCTCGGCTTGTGGTCGTCCAATTTTTTTTTGCCCAGTTATGAGACATGTGGACGAAGATACAGATATATCGTCATTCCAACGATTTATGGTCATTATAATAAATAACTAAGAATTATGACTTGAATAATATAATTTCCTTTGACTATCAAAGGTGAGGACTCATAAATAGCATCATAAAATGGCATCATAAATGAAATAATTGATCTCACACTTCAACATGATACGCAGTTTTGAGTCCGTTGCCTTTAGAACGATAGTCACTATTCAGCCATGGATAACGAATGGTGGTTTCTAGGTTTCTACAGTCACACAAAAAGGGAGTTGGCTTCAATTTTTTCATAAAGCGAATGACAAGTTTTTTTTTTATCACGGCATAAGAGAAGCAATTTTTTCTTAGCACGACATAAAATTTTTTACAATTGTTGAATACAGACAAAGTTATCTTGAATTTCCATTGTATTATATGAGGAATCACAAAATTATGCTTTGGTCAACTTTTTTTATTTAGAAATGATTGAGATTTGAGATATCATAGCGTAGGTATTGAGGCTAGATTAATATACAGTAAATACTTCATTATCTCCTCATCATTTTAGTAAGACGTTGTTGCCCGAACGAAAACAAGAAAGTAATTGATATTTCATAAGCTCAGGTATAAACTAATTTATTTGTTTACTTTGTAAACTAATTTTCTACGTGGTAGAAAATTAAATTATTGATATATTTATTGACCCACGAACGAAATTAGAACGCAAAGTAAACTTTAATTATATAATATTATATTTTTCTGATGTATCTGAGTCGTCTTCCTTTTAATTGCATTTAAAATTGATAAATGTTTTTTTTTTCAGATGAAATCGACTCCACTGAACGAAACAACCTCAGTTGACGGGATCAGAAGCAGCGTCACGGTGCCGTATTCAACTCCTATGGGATCAAGCGTAGCTCCTCCAGGATGGAATATTTCTAACACAACGCCAGTCACGGAAATTACTTGGCACGAGTCTACAGAAATGCTCGAGATCACTGCCAGGGAAAAGATTAAATCGAAAACTGAACGAGCAGCTTTCTCGCTGCAGCAAGCAGAATTAGAGGATCACCCTATGAAGAAATGTGCTCTACTTGAGGTAGCGAAAGGAAGTTTGTTGGATGCAGAATGTGCTAGCATTAATCTCAAGGTGCTTAAGTGTATGAAAGCTAAAGCCGCAAGCCGATCAGTAGATATTCTATCCGAACATCCTGGTGAAGTCAGAATCCCAATGAACGATTTAGCAGGAGGAGTTCCACTGAAGACCATGGCCGCCGCTTACGCCAATCCAATGATCGCTAACTACCAGGACATGGCAGCACATGCCATGCAGCGACCATTCAATGCATCAATGGGGACGCTGGCTCCTCAAATACCCCAAGGGAACACAATTCATCAGCAGCCTCAGTATTCCGCTCTGCCTCACGTTCCTTTGAGCATGCATCCTGGGGCTCAGCCACTACAAGGAGGCATTCAGCCTGGCCCGATGATGCTAGCCAACGATGCCTTCCAGAACCAGGCTTATGGCGTAATACCTTCGCATCCAATTGCGCCACAGCTCCATGGTGCAATGCCAAGCGGATTTCCTTCAAACATTCTACCACAAAACACGAATCCCATGTTTGAAGGCGTTCAAAAGTACGAAAATTTTAACCGCCTTGGAGCTATTGTGAGTACGCATCAATCCA
Organism: Hyalella azteca; assembly: GCF_000764305.2. Classification (NCBI taxonomy): domain Eukaryota; kingdom Metazoa; phylum Arthropoda; class Malacostraca; order Amphipoda; family Hyalellidae; genus Hyalella; species Hyalella azteca. Next base: position 36,318 of record NW_025932318.1, on the reverse strand, counting down.
ATTCGAACTCGAATCCAGTTCCAATAGGAAGCCATTCGGCAAAAAGAAATCACATCTCCAAATCTGATGTAGATTGTACTCAAATTGAAAGTTCAATGTATTTAGGTAATTATGATAAGAAAATGAACAATAAAGATCTTCAGAAACCAGGTGAATCGAGTGAATCCAAAGATAGGACTCAAGTTGCAGCGTCTGTGGCTGCCAATGAAGTTCAGATAAAATCGGCATCAGTATCGCCTGTTTCTCTAGTGAATCACGATAGCGGAAATTCTTCAAGAACTTTTTCTGGAAGCTCGGATGAAGAGAGTTCCGAAAGTGAACTATCAGAACTTGCTGGTTCGTACAAAGTGGTAGACAACACTGATAGAGGAGAAAGTAGCATATCAGCTTCTGAAACGAGCGAAATCGCAGCTGTAATGTCTCAGAGGAACGACTCAACCTCATCGAAAGACACCTCGAAAGAAATGCCAAGAACTGATATTACGAATGCTGTTCTCAGAACTACGGCACATGAACAATTACCGACAGCATCATCACTTACAGAAGACGAATCAGAAAATCAACCTATCAATTCCGCTTCAATGAGGAAAGTTGAAGTGGAATCGAGTGTTATTCCAACGATCGATATAAGTCGTTGTAGCTCAAAATCAAGTGCACAGAGCCAAAGAGAAGTAATGAACACATCCAAATTGTCTAGTTCAACTGCAGGCACAAAGCGGTACTCTAAAAAGACAATCGTAAAAGGCAAGGATAAATCAGTAAACAACTCCTTTTCTTCTACAGCATCGGACGATCTTTTCCAAAACCAAGATAACCTCTTATCCATCACCCCTACATTTGTCCGTTCATGCAATAGACAGCCAGCTATCGGCTTAAACTCCATCGATTGCTACACCCATAGCAGCTCTGCTGGCGTAATTTCAGATATATCTTCATATAATCGTATTTTGAACACAACCATTTTTACGCAATCCAATGCCATCTTTAACTTGGCAAGAATTGCTCCAGTCAGTGCACCAAAAGTGAAGATAATTGAAATAGATGAGAGTACAAATGCAGAGCAAATGCTTAATTCTTCTAATAGTGATAGCGTTCCAAAGCTGTGAAGTCCACTGGATGGCGTGTGCCAATAATTTTTCAAATTGATTTCACTCGTCAATTGCAATGAACAATACCATGTATAAATTGTAAAAAAGTTCCCTAAACATCAACTCAAATTGTAGAATGTCATAACATCAAGTATCAGTAAAGTATCAAGTATCAGTTCTATCAAAATTACAGCGATCTTATGAAAAATATGTTTAGATTTATCATCTAGTGTCTCAGAAATTGCAAAAATTACTTGAGCAATGTATACGATAGGATATAATGTTGCTTAGTTTTAATAAAAAAAAATAGAATTTTAAGCTTTTCATTCCTGCAGTCTTGATTTGTTAATGGCTTCATTTTCTGTCTCCTCAATAGAAAGCATTTATTTTCATGCGCAACTGATTGGTCACGAGCTTCTCGAAAATAATTAATTTACATGTGCACGATTTATTATCAAACGATTGATGTATTTTAGCGATAGATTTTACCGGGCTTGCAAATTTGGCGACAATGAAAATCGAAATTGCAGACCTTCCATCAAGCAACAATAATGTGAGAATACGTTTTTACACTCTGATTTTCTTAGTTTCAATAATATTACTACCATTTGAGGAGATTGAGGCTGCTTTCAAATATTTGAAATGAATAATGCTCTGGATGTTGCCAATTATAACACAAGCAAGATTAATAATATAGGCCTAAAAATAGATAGTGGTTATAACATTGAAAGTCGTAGAGAGATGACTAATTCAGTAAGACTTAGAAAGATCGAGGAAACGAATCGGCATGAAATAAGTGATAAATTGAACTCGATATTTATAAAAACAATTATTGGTATATAGTTTTTAATGTCGGACGAAGAAGCCGTGAAGTGAATGCACAAAAATTTGAATCAAATAAATTTAACCAATGTCAGCAAAAAAAAAAACAGGAAATAAATCTCAGCTTCACAGCTTGATCTCAAATTTTCGGAAAAAAATGTGAATAATGAATGAATTATTGATTGACAATGCCAAACTACGATTGCTTACACTAAACACAAAATAATGAAATACTTCGTCAGGAGCAATACGTTATTTCAATGTCCAATTACTAAAAGTTCACCCGTATCCTGTATAGCGTAAAGATATTTCAAGATGTTATGATCTTTGTTCTTTGATTCCTATTGTCCATATACCCGCCTGAAAAATTGCAAGAAATTGATAAACACTAAAGTAGAACACGCTCGACATTTGATTGAGTCTACCTAGCATCGTTGACGCTCCGAGTATGAACATCTTCAAAAACAGACTAGACGAAGCTATTCAGGAGCATATGTTCAGTCTTAAAATGCCTAGCAAATTACGGACCAGGCAATAAGTCCAGACGAAGCTATGCAGGAGCATATGTTCAGTCTTAAGATGCCTAGCAAATTACGGACCAGGCAATAAGTCCAGCAGCTATCTCAATCAATCGTCAGTTATGGAAAGATCGGGTTCCAAAGGCCGGATCCCTTGTGAATCAAGTCACGAAAAGTTCAAGAATCGGCAACAGGCCATGGGCCTATTTCTTCAGCGCCGACACTTCTATTCTATTCTATTCTATTCTAAGACACTGGAGTGAAACACGCTCGACATATGATAGTCTTCCTAACAGCAGACACTGTAGTGGAACAGTCTTTAAACATAACAGTCTGCCTATAGCAGCAGACACTGGAGAGAACCTAGCTCCAAACACGACAGAGCCTGAAAATGTGAAAGCCACTGGCTGCGCCGGATTTACGGTGGTGTAGAAAACTACAGAAGCTTTTGGGAGCGGAAGAATTTTTAACAAATATTTGCCAGCAGCCAAACCATGCAAGAAAAAAATAAATTAACGCTCAACATTAATTTATTTTTGTATGATGGAATGAAACTCTAGAATAGTTGTATGAATTCATATAACTAAGCCAGGAATGCCTTCGTTTAAAGTTTAAAAGACTTTAGTTATATTAGTCAACCAGACCCACGAGCATATAAGAAAAAAGTTTTTTTTTAGATTATTGATTACGAACTGGGTTTTAAATTTTTGAAATGTTCTATTAAACCAAAACAAGATATAAACCGAAACTTTCTTTACGAAGAAACTTCTCATTAACATATAGTTATTAGTGTAATTAGTGATCATGTAGTAACTAAATTTTGCAATATTGTTAATAAAAAAAGCTTCTTTGGTTTAATATTCGCGCAGCCAAAATAACAACTCCTCAACTCCTTGAAGTTACGGGCATTAATTCATGCCTCGGCGAGACTGCGGAAATAACATGAGTTTAGTTAATTTAATGAGGACGGAAAAATTCTAAAAAATGCTGTGAAAAATACTGTGTGAGGCTGAGCTGCATAACTGCGTTGACGCGTAATGTCGCACTATCCATTCATTTAGGAAATTATCCGCGAAAGCATCAAAATATATTTTTTTTCAAATTGTCATGAATGACAGGTGATTGTTTGTGCATGTCCAAATTGGTTGAGATAAATACGGACAGTAAACTTTAGGGACAATCTTGATTCAGAGAGTTTTTGACGAATTTTTAAAGCAAAAAAATCATGAATGCTTGGATAATATCATCGGAATTCCTGCGGCCCAATGATCCAGATTTTGCTAATAAAGTATGAAATTTAATGAAGACTGTTTAGTCGAAGTGATCCATGAGAGTAACTTAATTCGGTAGACCAAAAAAATTGCTTAAATGTGATGCAATAGTCTGTCAGTACCACGGAATTTCATCAAGTTGAATTGCACGTCATAAAAATGAAATAAATTCAATCTATTTAAATCCGATCGTAGCATGAAATGATACACTCAATCAACGAAAATTCTTCCGCGCCTCAAGGCCAAACAATTTATTATAATGTAATTTAACTTCGGTGTTAATAGTCATGTCAAGTTCTCAATAATGTTTTTTTTTGTAAATTTTGTAAAAATGATTATCAACTCGCTCGAAATTTTCTTGAACTTTTATAATTATATAATATATAAGCATTCATCGACATAGACGAAAAATAATAATAAGGATAAATAAGCTATGATATTGATTAGGTCTATAATAGTTGAATAAATATGTTCCAGTAAATCAAAACAAGATGGGAACCAGAACTTTCTTTACGAACAAACTTCTTCACATTAACAAAAAATTATTAGTGTAATTCTTAATGAGATTCCGATCTCATCACATTGGATCTAATCACATTGGAATCACAAGATGTGTGACGCTATAATGTGAAATGCGCAAATTTCTTTTAAATATTCACTTTTGCCATAATAATGTATAAGCTTCTGAGTCGCACGACCTGGTACGGGATTTATTTGCACATTTCATAGGAATCATGCTAGTCCCATTGCATTAAAAATTTTTCGGCTGTGATGAAGGCTTCGAATTTAACTTCAAACGCCTAGGTATTTAAAAATTTCAGCGATATACACTGCTCATTTATTTATTAAATCGAATGTCTAATGGAAATCCAGCGAGATCAAAATGATTTATTCAAATTTGCAGTTTCGAGTGCAGAAGCCACTTCAAGTTCAAAGTGACAAGGTGAATTTTACCGAGCGTATTTTGACATCAGCTCGAAATCAGGCATCGCTTGCGCTCGTATGGAAATGAGCGTCTGTCTCTCATTTGAAAATAAGCCTCTAATTTAGGAGCCACTCGAAAAAGGATGCGCCTTCGTTCATTTCGCTCCGAAATTAAATGAATGACCGAAATTATCAACTTAATGGGTTGATGAATACTCAGCGTAAGAAGCTGTTTCTTAATTTAGATTTTTCAGGTTATGTCAGGGAACCTTCACAGACATAAGCTAAAATTTTAGTTTTGTCGACTAATTTGTGCAAATTATAGACCTAGAGGGGTAATTTCTTCTAAGTAGAGTCTTGTGATCTGCAAGTTCGACAATCGAGCGCGAGAAGTTGTCATGAGCAAAAGTGAATAAGGAGTCGGCTCTTATACTCGCGGCCACAGGACATTCTTGCTATAATAACGACTTATGATGAAGATGAGAAAGTCTTGTATACATTAACAAGAAGCGTTTTCTCTGTGACTAATCACGTACGTAAGCACCCAAACAGAACCAGAGAGCATGCATAACATAACGACGCAGATCGATACTATAACAAACTTATTAATCGTGGTGTAGTTGTTTTACCACGAATTTGTGTAGAAACCACACAAAGAAACTATACCCTGGCATACTGTGACATCTGCAACATTTTTCGGTTCACCGTCGATTATTATTTAATCGGTCGGCTATGCATTTGGCTGCTCTAGGTGTTTAAATATTTCAAGCAAGATCTTTGCTTCATTTCGGCAATTAAATAGAAACAGGGAAAGGTATTTCAGGCTCTCTTATAACGCAAGATTATTAATGAATGATGAAATAAGAATTTGTTATTGGTCGACTAAAAAAAATTATTGTTTTTTAGGTTGGAAAATCCCACTGACGAGAAGGTGGATTGTTATTTTTTATTTCAAGTTTGTTTTAAATCTACACCCACCGCCCACGTATGTTACTGACAGTGAACTGAAAGCGTCGTTCGTTGCGATTCAACGCGGTAGATCTTAGGTCTTGACATCTAAACTGAATGCAGCGAAAAACACTGAATATAATCATTAAATTGATAGAAAAATATTCAATCAATCCACACAACATGAAATTAAATCCGCTTAACTGACGCGACAAACAAAGGACAGAAAGACGAAACCTTCAGTGATTTCATTTCATTAAACCGATAAAAACGAAATTATTTATTCGTTCTCAGTTTAATATATCAATTACTGATTTGCTAATTTACTAATTTATTAAAATTACGAATAAGGAACTAAACCTAAAAATTTATTTCTTATCAAATGTACTATTTAAACGACATCGTAACGATTGAGTATCAAAATTAAAAAACAAATTTGGAATTATGTAGACAGACTCCCACGATTTTGCTAGGAAATTCGCACATCAGATTCGACGAAGGAGTTCCAGGAGGTCAGGGTATACGAGCTCCTTCGCTTTCGACGAGTAGACAAAGTCGACGTGGTCGAAAGGATCGCTGGTGACGCGGTAATTCCTTATCAAATTTGGCAGGGATTTTTCAAGTCTCTCGACGTCCTGAAAAATTGCAATGGATTTATGGATTATGGTACAAGTGTATAAGAAACTATAATATTATAAAAAAGTATATTAATATTATTAGATTTAACAGTGGAGATTACCATGTTGAGAAAATGTATGCATGCTTTAACGAAGTTGAAAATTTCTTAGACATATAAAGTTCAAATTAAGGTATCAGAATTTTTTAGATTAACACCAATTTGAGAGTCATGCTATGGTAATTAATAATAAGGCAATTTATAATAAATAATGGTACAACTTCATGTTGTCAACAGCTATAGTTGAAATTTTCCAGAAGCCTATAAATTTAGCTGGTGTTGATAATATTTACTATGAATTTGCTACGACATGGACTATACATCTAAATACATCTAAATAAAGCTAAATATGAATTTTTCGATTCAACAAATTAAATTAAATGATACTCGACACATTCAGAAAAATTGATGGCCATATATTATGCAACTAGTGACTCAATTTCATCCCCACGGCGCGATGCCAGAGCGGCCATAGCACAGAGACGTTCTATTGTCAGACGGACCGAACTATAGGCCAGGATGAAAACTCAAGGGTAAAAAGTGCATCGCTATGTGGACAAAGTGTCATCCATTTCTCTGTGTGCATGTATTAGTTACCGAAAACACTTCACTTGCCGTGGACGCGGATAATACAGCGTTACTGCGATTACAAAATCGAACTAATCAAGTAACAGTGAGGTAACGCATAACGTGTACCTGTTAGTCTTATGTTACGAATATAGAAACTTTAACCTAAAGTTATGCGTTACGATTAACATACGATACTCGTTTTACATTCCAAATACATGAAAATGTTGAGAAATTAAACCTGAAGAGCGTTAAAAAATTTAGAGTATCAAAAGATTTCATCTGATTCTCGTCTCGTCTCATTTCATCGGAATAAGGTAAGGTTCTTTCCTGTGAAAAAGTGATGATTCTTTGGAATTCTGGTCATAAGTTTAAGTATATTTAGTCAATGAAACAACTGATTCTGCATTATTGTTTTCATTCACATTCAGATTTCCGTCTCTATTTCATTTGACTCGACTGGATTTATGAAATAGAAGATACTTTGCTCAGCTAAATATTTTACTGAACACCGCTTGCCGAGTTTTTACAAACGCCATTAATTAAGACGCCTTAGCACAAAACTTGAACTTATGGTAAAAATTTTAGACGTTTTTAGAGGAAATACAATGATGACACATAACCTTTACAGGTTGCTGAACCGGAATTGTCAGTTCGGAGCCTAGATGTAAACAGATTATTTAGCCCTTAAACAGCCTGGATGCAAAGCTCTTGGTCAATGCAATTCGTACCTAAAAGACTGGCACAGTGCTATCGAAAATACGAAGAGCTTAGTCACTCCATCTGCCTATCAATTTATAGCTTTTGAAGCTAAATCCGCTAATCATAGACTAGAAATCGGACGCTACATGTATATGAGCAAGTTTCGAAGGAAAAGGCCCTGGTAGCTAATGTTGTCGTCAGTAGAGCACGGCTTCAAGTGTAAAAAAATGACAATTTTCATGATTTTTTTACCTTAATTTTGACTGTATAGTCATTTTCCGCCCAGTAGACCGCCACTGGGCAGAGAATCTTGGATAAGTCGTAAACCGGGGGCGTGGCACGGCCGTAGCAACGCCGGTTCTCCGCCACCCCGAAGTCAAACTTCTGCAGCTCTCCGACTGTAAACCGAACACAATTAGGTTACTTTATTTTCACAGAATAAATAACAAATGAAACAATTTCATGATATTGAAATGAAAATTACTAAAAAACCTAAGATCAACAAAATAAAAAAAAAAAAGCCCAAAGAAGTTATTATGCCTGAAGTAGTGAAGAGAAAGATAATTTCGGAAGAACTAGTGCAGAATAATCTATAATTGGCGGCAATATTATGAATATTTGAAATCGCGTAAGTACTGATAATGTACAATTTTTCTACAATACTTTTTACAAACGAGAGGGGTTTTCAACAACAAATCTTCATAATCTACTCAAAATGAAAGTACCGTGAACGTACAGGCAACTTGGAATGTTTGGCAAAGTTGTCTTGCAGAAGAACCCTCGAGTGCATTTGGGAAGACCACTGGTATCATATCCTGAATGAGATCGGTGAAAAGTTAAGTATACGGCAGCAAAACATGATCACACATATTATTGGTCCGAGGTTTTGCACTCAAATAATGAATTTTAATTTGATCTGCGTTTACTAAGTACGTGGGACAAATTATAATGTTCTACACACTGGCATCAAGCATAGAAAAAATAAACAGATATGAATCAATTTTCACTCATAAGTATCGTAATTACGTTACAAGGTCTTGACGTTGACTCGTACTCTAATTTGAACGTCAGGACTGTTGACCGATAAATCACGCTTGCACGTTTACTGATATGCTTTCACGAATAAATATATATTAAACAACCTCAATATTTAACAGCATAAGTTTTCGCAAATATTACTTCTTCATGAAAGTCTTCTGGATAAATTCTTTCGCTCCAAATTCGTAACATGACTATTCGACAAAGTCCCCGCAGCGGCGATCCGATCCGGCAAGCAGTCAACGTCCAATAGAGCCTGACAAGATCACGCTGAAATACTTCCCCTTTGCCGAGCATCTCTAGTTTTCTCTGCAATTAGGAAAAATGCTTTTAAACGGAACTTTTGTGGCGATCAAAGGTTAATACAAAAATTATGCGCGTTACATATGTATTTAGGGACCAGAATATTTCATGATATAGATCAATAGATCAAAAAGAATCAATAGATCAAAAAGAATGAACGTGTTCGAACTCAATTAACTGTTTTCAGGTTACCTTGAAAAATATGGTTTCATTGGAAAGAAATGCATCCAGTTTGTTATAGAAAGTTGACTGTCCTCTAGAAATCAAGCTTACATTTTGTTGTGTTACACTGAAATGTACCGTCATACATCTACATAGAGCTTAATCAGAATTAATTATTATTTAGCTTCTCAAACGCGATTAATGTGACTTAAAATATTGGGTCACCTTTAGGGCTGTGTTTGTCGTTAGTAGTTTGTGGATAAAATGTATATTGCATGATTTTATAGAATCTCAACGAGCTTCAACGGAGCGAAATGCTAATCCTTCGCTCGTATGAGCGAATATCCTTCATAATCCTTCGTAATTCGGCACATATGCAGTAAATCATAACACCTTCTCGCTGTTGCTATCATGTCAATCCAAACTTTTATCTTGCTTCGTTTACGAACTAGTCCTCGATACAGCAATTGCGGTAATATAATCGTAACCTAGGACTTTAAGAAACTTTTTCTAGACGAGATTGACTACCGAGGCTTCGTGCGACAGATGCAAATTAGCTTGCTATATACTCGGGACATGTCGGACAGAAATAAAACGACTCGTGCGGTAGCTCTGAGACTTTGTCAAGATTCTGCAGGCACGCAGAATTATTTTATGGTGTTACGTGATGGATAAGCTATAGTACACATGAAATGAATGGATAGATGTCACTACACAAGGAAGATTTGGCGGTCGTGCTTGAGTTTTATAAGAATAAATTAATGATGGTGAATTATTCGTAGACAACGTGAAAGTCGATGACATATTTTATCTTTTAACAAAAGAAGAATAAGGAAATAGATAGGTCTGTATAATAATGATGCATACATAAGGGATAGTTAATCATACAAGTCGTCTGATGCGTGTGGTACTCGAGTTCTTTTATTTCATGTTTGAAATATATTTGAAATATCATATTTGCCTGATACACCATTGCCGAAATACAGTTTTAAAGTGTAAAGTTTGTGTTATATCGGGCAAATAACGTTGAAACGACATTGATTACGTGTAGATAACGTCGGAACAACGTTCAATCAACTTTGCTTCGATGCAATGGTGCCTGTTGGAAGGTGAACGACCAAGCAATGAATTAAGTAATGCTAATTCTTATTTTGGATACGAGACAAGCATTAATTGTCAAATTGAAAGCATTTATTTGAAGCGATAATAAATTATTCAGCATGCATTAATCGTCGATATTTACCCGATAAACGTTGTTAATAATTATAATAATTACCCAATAATTAGCAGCCCAGTTTATCAGCGGATCGTCACGCCTATATGCAGAAATGTATCCCGTACTTGCGATGCTTACAAGCAGCTTGATCTGGAAAAAATATCCTTTTTAGTAGCAGCCTTTCGTAGAGCGTACCGGAAATTTGTCCAATCAGAAGTTGTTTAAAGGTTTTCGGTTTTTATTTAACATTTATGGTCAAATGTGAAGGTTTTATTTTCCTGACCACATTGTAACTAGTGAACTTTATGAAAATTTATATAACATTTGGGACGATATTGATATTGTTCCTAATTTATTATATAATTTGTCTTGTACGATTAGAGAATATTTTACTCCCGTTCGTAATGGGTTACAAAATTTCATTTTATTTAAGTTCTAAATGGGTTATAAAATTTCGAATTTCTTTAACTTTCATATGGATTATAAAATTTTTAATTTACTTAAGTCTAAATGGGTTAAAAGATGTTTCATTTTATTCCAGTTCTAAATGGGTTATAAAATTTTTCATTTTATTTCAGTTCAAAATGGGTTATAAAATTTTCACCTTGTTAGCGACTGTTGTGTTGGTGGCGGCCATAAAACCAACTCTTCCTCCTTGAGAGTAGCCCATGTAAATTAATTGGCTTTGTCCAGTCTGGGCGAGAATGTAGTCAATCATGGCAGGCACGTCATATTCACCCATCTCATCCTGGCTGGTAATTAAGATGTACGAAATTACCAGTTATTCTCGGTCATATCATGTAAGAAATAAAAAATTCAGGTTGTTACCTAAACCAAAATGCACGATATAAAAGAATTAAGTTATCCCGAGGACAAAACTGTGCGATAAAATAAAATTAAGTTATTCTCTGGCCCAAAATGCTAGCTAGCAAACATTGATATTGTCAGTGGATGAAGAAACAATTTGTTGAATATAATTACTGAAAATTAAAGTGATTTGTAGACGTGCGGAAAGTAGACGTATTTTTTTAGATTAATTTTTACGACAGATATAAATAAAATAGAATTTCAACCAGTGTGTTAAACAGTGCTATTAGATATTCACGTTTGCAATCATGGACTCTAATATCTAGAATTTCCAATCTAGGCCCTATTTCTACCTACGCGAATCAAGGAAGATATCTGTTTCCCAATGTGATATTTTTATCATTTAATTAGTTAATTTTTCAACCTAGTGGAAAAATGTTCCTAGTGATGAGAAAAGTGATCATAAGTGATAACTGATCATAAGTGATAACTGATCATAAGGGATAACTGATCATAAGGGATAACTGATCATAAGGGATAACTGATCATAAGTGATAACTGATCATAAGTGATAACTGATCATAAGTGATAACTGATCATAAGTGATAACTGATCATAAGTGATAACTGATCATAAGTGATAACTTAATAATGTTACCTGAAGTGCCAGTAACTTTGGTCGACGTCTGGATTAAGCCAGGCGTGTTTGCGACTGTAGGTGTTACCGCGCGAGTTGCCTAGCCACACATCGCAGCCTGCATCAGCAAGGATGAAACCTGCAGGAAAATGCTATGATTTAGATTGAAAAAGATTGCAGAAAAATAATATATGAAATGGCTGTAGAAATAATATAATATTTGATGGCCGAGTGGTTATGATCACCACGATTAGAGCAGCGAGTTAGGGGTTCGATACCCGCAATTCGTTGTAAAAATTGTGGTCGAAATCATCGAGGCGGTCGGATCGTGAAAAATCTGCTATGCAGGCCTGTATGTCCTAATTAAAGCTGACACTAAAATGTTATAATATATAAACAAAAACAAGAACCGAAAAACTCAATCGAAATGACATATATATCAACATTAAAAACATTCATTTATTGATTTTTTTAGCTTAAAAATTGAGAAATTTTATCCACCTAAGCTGTACTGCGGGCTCAATGCAAGAAACCCAGTCGAGGACATGAGGAGACCATGAATCAGAAGCACGGATTTCCTCCTCGGATTTGCGTTGCCGGACTTGGTTCCTCGTGGTCCGGAAATGCGGTGAACCGAAAGGACATATCCGTCCCGCGTGGTAACGAAATGCTCTTCGTACGGATAGCCTTGCTGTGCGATGATAGCGGGCTGTCGGATGTACGAAAAATAATTATTCGTTGGACAAGAATCACGGCAAAAATCTGGTGGTCTATGAATAAGAATGCGCGGGAATAATTTTTTGCTGATAGTCTGAGACAATAGCATTATAGAGCGTTAAGAACGCGCACACAATAAAACTTACCTACATTGAAACTTTTAATGGAATTTTCAATAGTTACGGTAATTTCCATTGCTTGATAGATTATTATATAGTTAATAAATCACTTGATGTTATCTAATACATTATTCGATAAGAAAGGAGGCTAACAACAGGATTAATTTCCTTCGAATAGCAGGAGAATTTATTTTGTACTTTGCTACTTTTTAAATTAGAAAGTGCCGAGACAGATCATAAATTTTTGAAATTATAAACGATGTTTCCAGGTTAAACAAAGGAAAGAAAGCTTACGGAAGGAATCCTGACTCCATATCTCTGAGATGATGCAGCTCCGAATACAGAATCCAAACGTCTCCTGACCCAATAAGCTCGAGTTCCAGGTGCAGGATTCCGATTTTTAAGCAGCCGAATTACGGAGGATAACGGCATGGATCGTAATCTGGAATTTTTCAAAACTAGCGAAATTTTTCTCATGACCGAAGGAACGACATTATTTGTGGCCGAAACTTGGCTAACGTCTTGAGACAATATCAGCACTAGCAGCACAAATGTGCTGAAAATGAACTTTATTTGCATTTTAACTGTTGGTCTACTTCGATATTAGCGAATCATGCTAGCTGCTGTTAAAGAATATAATTATACATTCATTAAAAATAAATCCTACAAGAAAATGTTGATATATTTATCATTTCTAACTTGACAAGCTTTCAAGAACGGTCATAAATTCGATTCAATTTCCAGTCAATTTTGGAAATACAATCAATATCTGTTACTAGATTTAAAGCAATTCTCGACATAATAAATATTATGGAGAAAAATGAAGTCTCACAAGGCGATTTAACTACTTTAAACCCAATAAAAAATGTGATGAATTTTATGTCTCTGATACAGCATATTTTGTCATGTCGATAAATGATATCTAACAGCTAGGTTATGATGATAAAAAATAAAATGACAATAACAAGGTTGACTGGCCAGACCAAAGTGCATTCTATGGCACATGTCCACATTAAAATCTACAGGTTGCTAATGTTTTCGGTATGATTATCTCGATAAAATCGGTCACAACACTATTTTTTCCCCGAATAAACAGGGTAACTTGACTACAATCCAGAAAGCAGAACAAATTTTAATCAATGGATTTATATGATATATAAATTGCTAAATTATTTCATTTATTGTTCCTTGCAACCTAATATTATAATTATGTGATACGTTATCGCAAATATACCGAAGGCAGATGGAAAAGAATTTGATACCAAACAAATCCAAAACTTGTAGGCCGATCGCCAGCGTTCATTCGAAAATCAAGCGACAATATATTCCGTGAACATTTGCATGGCCATTTGCATGGCCATTTGCATGCGCGACAAAAGCTGCTCCCTCGTCCAAACCGGAACCAAATATTTAGTAGAGCTTCCATCAGCATCTGTTACCTTTGAAATTAAAATTCTGATCGGGATGATTCCTAGTCTTTTAACACACCCGTACGCCAGCTCAGCCTTGCCCAATCCGTCATGTGTATGAGGCTAACAAGTTACTGACGCGCCAAGTATTCACACCAGTGAAAATTAATGCACGAGCTTCGGAATTGCAGATGGATGCTATGAATTATGAAGAAGCTAAAATGAAAACCAAAAAAGTTTCTTCAATAGAATAAAAAACAATTTTCTGGCTTCTCTCCTGTTCGTGAGCAAGAGAAAATTCTGGCACTGCTTATATACTACCCTTGTCTAAAAAAAATCGCGCAAAGGCTTCTGAATTTTGAAAAAGACATTTAAATTTGTTCTTTATAAAAAAATATTTGTTCGACGTATGAAAAACCTCAGCTTTTATATACCGGGTCAAGGGTCTATGAGAAATTTTGCCCTTGCATAATTTATCAATTGATTTAGGAACTCCCGAAGATCGACTTACCTTAAACATGATATGAGTTATGGGGTATCAAATGAAAAAATTAGGTCTTAGTTTGAACTTGCGAGTGTAGGATGTCAAGGAATTACCATTCAAAACGCCCGTTGAGCTAAGAATTCTTGGTTTGGCGTTTCTTCCACCATCAGTTTGAAAGTTATTGATCTTTCAAGTAAAACATTTTCTTATATGATACCAGAATGGGAGTAATGCGTAATTAACACATGGGTATAAGAAAAAATTTACTTGCTAGTTAGATCACAAAATGAGTTCTATACACTTCTTGGATTTAATATTTCCGTAGTGTAACCTATTATATTCGTATCGGCATGCTACCTCGAAAGCCCGTTAATGGTAAGACTGAGTTAACAAAATTATTAGAATTGAATATCATGTCCTACATGAATGAAAAAAAGATGCTCTTCGGGTTTGCGGAAAGTAATAAGTAGATTAGATGGAAAAACTATCTAACACGAAAATGAAACCCCACATTATTTGCGTCTCAACAAATTCCACTTCGAACGATTGCCACCAACTAAATGCCACAAGCTGATTGGTGTTTTCTCTTCATAAGGTCTCATGAACAACCGAAATAATACCTTACATACAAATGATGATGCAATAACGTTTATTAGAAGTTGGTTCCGCTGGGTTAACGTTTAAACAAAGTCATTTCAACGTAAGGTGGCTGGTTGGGAACTACTTGAAAATAGGTGTCACTTCATTCGTAAATTGGTTGAAAAGTTCTACCCAGATGCTCAGTATTGATGGACCGATTCAATTCGGGAAGACTACCAGCCTATCTAGTTGTCGATTTTAACAAATGAAGATGCATCCTCTACCATTCCGTCTAAGGTACGAGTCGTTCTTTGGGCAACAATCTATAACCTGCAAGTTTTACAATTACTGACATAGTTATAATTTCCAGAAGTTGGCGAATTGATGCAAATACTGGAATTCATAAATCCTCCGTGAATTGCGATATATATAAAAATACCTATAAATCTTATCCAAGAGAAAAACCTTATAGCTCTTTCAAATCAAATATCGATGAGCTTCGGAAGGGCATCGTACGGACAAAATTTATTTGTGCAAAGACTGGAATATTCCACGATAATAACTGCACGACGACACATGTGGTGTTGAAGGGGATTTTGAGGCAAGCCAACAGTGTCAAGTAAATGGACCAGTGACAGCCTGATAGGGATTGACACTTCAGAGTTGATTAATAAATCGAACGGTCAACAAGTATTAAAAATTCAGCGCCGTCCATTTCATGTTCATAAGCTTTACTTTGGTCTGTGGTTACTAGAGTGGAAGGAAAGCCCGCGGTATTACTTCAGATCAAGTGCATCCAAAAAAGGTGTTTTTTTTAATTATGTGTTTTTTGAGGTGTAGATTAAGAATCTGAAATCCGTTTTGGCGGTCGGCATCGGAAATTGTTAATGGAACCTGTTCCTAACTGGACCTAACCTGCGAGGTTTTCGTTGATCGGCAAGGTTTTTTCTATGTTTGGAGTTCGTCCGGCGGCCGGAAAACCCTAGCCAATAGGTTTTTTCTATGTTTGGAGTTCGTCCGGCGGCCGGAAAAACCTAGCTAATAGGTTTTTTCTATGTTTGGAGTCCGTCCGGCGGCTGGAAAAACCTAGCCAATAGGTTTTTTCTATGTTTGGAGTCCGTCCGGCAGCCGGAAAAACCTAGCCAATCAACGAAAACCTCGCAGGTTAGGTCCAGTTAGGAACAGGTTCCATTAAAAATTTCGGATGCCGACCGCCAAAACGGATTTCAGATTCTTAATCTACACCCCAAAAAACACATAATTAAAAAAAAACACCTTTTTTTGGATGCACTTGATCTAAAGTATTACCAAGCCCGCCGGCATTTGCTTAATCTATGCGAAATAAAACACGAGTTTGCTATAAAATGGCAGAAATCACGCCAATAAAACAGGGAGTTTGCTAATATTTCTCAACTCAGTGCTGTTGATCGCATAATAAGGAATCATCTAACCCATTTTACACTATGCGCCATAAGTAGCTTTACATTTACTTTACCTGAATACGTCAAGTTTTCCATGACCAACTAACTAAAGAGCATTTTATTTAAAGAATTCGCTTTCACTCATTATAAATAATTTGCCAATTAATAACCAAATAATTTAATGAGGCAGAAATATAAATCTTCTATTTATAGTTACAAGACAATAATGGATCCTCACGTTGCATTTAATTAACCATAGTCACAGGGTCCCAGCATCTCAGAACTGGCAGAGAGCAGTGGGAACTACGACCATTTGAGCATATTGACCAAGTTCACATGGTTTACCTGATGCCGAACAGAACCGACTTAATTTTGTAAAGAATGTTCATGCTGTTGATCCGAAATAATAGTAATAGACATATTAACAATTTATAAGAGATTTAAATATACCAGAAACGCAGTTGAAGTGGATAAAGCACGGCCAGGTGGAGCAGAATTCTTTTTCTCTCACCACGTACTATACCCTCAAGCTCTGCACCCTAGCACACCCGGCAACGAAATAAAAGATTATCGCCCGTAATTTATGGAATTCCCTTTGATTGAGCCGTGCTATCAAAGTCTTTACAAATTTATGTGTCTCGTGAATTAATCATCGAGTATACTTCTAAACTGAAGTAAGAATTTTTGGAGCACGGGATGAGTTTTTATTCTGATTTTTTAAGCGAAAAAAGCATCGCCTTGAAAATATGATCTACAAACCGACACATGAAGATTTTACTATCAATGTGAATTTGTCGGGTTTTGAGCTATTTCCTAGATTTAAAATCCATTCTTTGTCGTTGTCGATTAAGCTATTCACTACTAACCTGTACATGGGTACGTCGATTTTGAGTTACCGGTAGGTTTAACATCTATTAATGGGAGGAGAAGAAACGATTATATGAGCAAGTTAATAATCATGTAGGTCTGTTTGGTAGTAAACCCTTTTAGTTTCAGCCTAAAAAAATAAATAAGTAAAGAACTTATATGAGTAAAACAGAGATTAAAATTATTAAATTCCGCTTTAGCAAATAATTCCCGAACACACCACTGGGATGACACACTTCTCGGATACTTTTACGGCCGGACTCTCGGCCGGTCTTCAAAATTCAGTAAGCCTCGAATATCTCCTAAACTAATGAACGCTGCTCGATGAAACTTTGCACTCGTATGTTCAACAGTATCTATAACGTTGATGTTTAGGGCGTGATAATTTTTTTTTTCAATTCCGTCATCGTTATATCGAGTTATACGGTAATACATACGGTACAACGACCGGCTGAAGTGACCGGCATTTCTATGGATGTTTATCAAGTATTGCACGATCCTTATTATTTGCGCCTGGAAATATGTCACTGCTTTAAAATGTCAATTCGGAATTCTTTCACGAAAGCCTTCAAACCTGAATAAAATCCTTGACTTAGGTACGCGTGTGAATTAAAGTTATGGAGTATATCAAATTAAGGAGTCGCAATTCTGTAAGATTGAAATTTGAAAATTATAATGCGTATTTTATGAAAAACTTTGCAGACATATGGTCATTGACTAACGCGATGTTCTTATGTGTAGTCTATATTATCTGTTAATGAAATAAATTTTGAATTGAAAGGTTAAACTTGCAATTTAGTTTGAATTTATTCCTTCCTCTCATTGAACCCATTATTCGTTATCGACAACCCTGCTATATTGAGGCTTTAGGTTTGATTTCCGACAATGATATTGTGAAATATTCTTTTTATTCACACAGATAAACAAAAGAGCAATTAAAATCAGTTTTTAGGATTGGCGTATTTTTAAAGTCATAAGTTTTTTATTAATACTTTTTTAATTTCATGAAAAAAATAGCATTCCTGATAATAATTGGGAGTGTTGTGGAAATACAATCGTTTATTATCCTCGAGCGATGTACTCGTAATTACAGGGCGAATTTCTGCTGGAGCTCCGGTGAAGTCTGAAGTTATTGCCACCAATGAGACGTCAAAAATTAGTGAGCAAATTCAATCGAAACAGCCAACAAAAAACCTGTATTCATACAATGAAGAAAAATATACACTGAATACTGAAAAATATACACCATGAAGTTGATTCTGAGAATGAGGATGAAATTTTCCATGAAAAATCACCACTAATTTAAAGTAAAATTTGGCCCGTGCAATGAAATTTTACTTTCAGCCATGGCTTTCCATTTGATAATTGATGGTTCAACGACTGAAAGGGTCGAAAAAGCTAGGTACACAATCATTGCTCATGTACTCAAATGATTCTTTAATTGCCCTTGCCTCAAGACCCGGGTCCTTCTCTTTATCAAAATTTACTCCGATCTCAAATTTCAGGAGTGAGACAATCTTGCTTAATTTGGAATCTGAGGAAAAAGCTTTTCCAACACGACACTGATAGATTCTAATGTCCTTTCACTGTGGAATATTTCACACCTCTCACTCGCTAGGGAAGCAAGACCTCCTAAAAAATTAAGAACATTATCATAAACTCGAAACACTACTTTGTGAACAAGAAATCTCTCCCTCACTTTGAGTAGCTTCCGCAAAAGTTACTCGATTATTAATAACAATAGCGTTTTCAGCGTGGATTAGACCATCAGACCTTTCGGCGTTTTTTAATATCGAAGAATATTCACAGATTTTTGCAGGTCTCGAACACCAACTCACTGTTCCAATTCTGGTACTCTGATCTGTAACCTCGGGGTTTTTGTCGGACCATAAAACGGCACATCAGAATACATGGAACTTCCTTATAGTGACAGCTAAGTCAGCCTATTTTAATAATGTGCAGTGCGCGTAGGTTTCAGCACGAGGTTATTTAATAACTTATTGATATGAGACAAAGAGACGAAAAGTTCGTTTGAATGTGTTCTCGCTAAAGCCTCAGTGTCAACATCCTCAAAATTTTTACGTAGCCCTCCGCATAAGTAGTGAACGGCATTTTCCACATCAGCTTCTGATAAATGTTTTACGGAACCCTTATAAATAGCTATTTTATATTTTCGAAGCCTTAGATTTTTTCATTTATTTCTTTAGAGTAATCTAAAGCTTTAACTCATTAGCCATAGCGAAAACCTTTAACCGAATGCCGGGTTAGGGAAACCTTAAAACCTTGAAGAAATGATTGACATGACGATGAAATGAAAACTAATATGATTTTGGAGCCTTCCATTAGATATTGATTTAAAAATAAAATGTAGATATAATTGAATCAATTTGATATTATTGTCATATGAAAATATGACAGTAATGCCTTTACTTAAATGCCTGAAGATAAAAATATTGTTTCAGTTTAAAACTTTCTCAATGAGTTAATCATATATGTGCATTATAAAAATTGGACAGCTTCATTGTTTCATGCATATTCAAGAATCAACCGAGGTGAAGATGCGGATAAAAATTCATGAAGATTTTCTCAGGTAATTGTGTTTAAAAATGGGTTCAGTTGTTAAATAAAGTGGGCGAAGAGGTTAATGAGATTGGTCAATCACCGACATGTCGAACCTGACGCTTAATTCAGGCCTAATTAAAATTTGGATCTGATTATGGAGTGCGCAGGGACCGAAAATGAATAAGCAAAATGCGTTTTTATGGTCATATGTCTTTTTGGGACGGAGGTAACTTTCCCAAGTAAACCTGTACAGTCGAATTAAAGTTCAGTTAAAATCAATTGTATTATAAACAATAAATATAAATCAATTATTGTGTGATAAATATTTCAGATTTATTTTCAACTCTCCATAATCATATACTTGTTTATATCAAGAATGAGTGTTGAAATATACATAATAATAGATGATAATTAAACTACATTAGTGTCATTTTCCAGTGTCCTGTTTCGTTGGAAAAATATCTTAGAAACATTTCATTTGTAGGGTTTACATAAGCAAAAATTTACGCTTTAATCAATTGGCCCCTCCTTAAACCCGTAAATCTTATTTAAATACTAAAACAATATGTTTAAAATGAAGAATTTGAATGGATTGTATGTATTTGTATTTGAATACTTGCATGTAACGTAGTTATTACTGTTACCTGGTCAACTTAATTTGGGGATAACTTTATCGGGACAAATACAGAAAAATCCCTGTGTGAGTAGTGGTTGTATAAATTATATTTAATTTTTGTGGATGTACTTTAATAAAATTGTTTCCTCCAAAGTATTCATACGCATGACATTTTATAAATTTGTCCATGCATCAGTTAGGAGTAGTGTTAATCCATGCATGTCAATGATAACTGAAATATGAACTACTGAAGCGCACCCATGCAATATTTTCGCAATCAGCGCACCCAACTACTGAATTGTGAAATATTCGAGCTTATGCTTGACAATGATAACATTCCATGATATCAGTGCTACACCAGCTACACCGAACTGTGAGGTTTGCGAGCTTTTCACTGAACACGTGACTTTTGCACAATCTGAACTCTCGAGCGAGCAACGAACTCACATAAATTGGAATTAAATAATTTATTGGTACAGGATAGGCTGTTAGATAGAAAGTTGCGATCTTGATGTTGTTGATTTGTCGTAGTTATAAGGGCTGACTAGAATAACAAGCAAGAAACGGCACGAATTGTGGATGCACCTATTCATGCCATAAAAATATTTATAGTCATTTCTCAGAAATGCAAGAGAACCTCCATTGATGATGCTTCGCATTTGGAAAATTCTAGCGTTTTGTAATTTCCAGGCGCCTTTCTCCACTCAAATTCATTTATGAGGAATTTGAATTTCCGTCTAGAATATTTTGCAACTCACAAATTAGGGTGCGAATTTTATTTTGTTAACAAATCTTATTCTGATGCCTTAAGCAAAGGGACAAAAATACAGTCGCATAATTCCAATTCAGGAATTCAGGTGTTCTGTTGAAACATTATATTTTTACAGTCGTATTCAATATATTGATACAAAACAATACAATGCCATACAAAATAAAATAAAAAAATTCGTATAAAATACTTTGCCGAGAGCTATTTAGAAAGTAGAAGCTAATTTTCATGCGTGTGAATCCAATTAATATATGTGAACAATCTTGTACAAATCATCGCGTTCATGAATTAAATAATGCTGGTATGCCTTCAGTACAATTTCTGTCGGTTGACATCCATCAAAACAAGTACAATTACGTGCGCATCAAATCAGCTCGATGAGCTCTCAGGAGAGAGAAAATATTATCCACATACTCACCACACAAGATAAGATGGTGCAACAAGGTTTTTAATTTTACCAAGAAATCAAAAGAGTGTTGCGTTTGTTAGCAGGCCAGCGAAAAGTGCAGCTGAAACGCCAGTATACATTTAATGTGACAATGCATTAATTGAATGACGGTGAACGAACAGGCGAAAATTGACTGTAGGCTGAGTTTTGTCGGTAATTTCGTTCCAGATTGAATTATTGTGAGCGTTTTTTGATTGAAATGTTATTAAATTGCATCATATGTGATTTAAATTTTGACGAGACTCAAAACTTCTTTTGG
The DNA here is from genome assembly GCF_000764305.2 of Hyalella azteca. Lineage (NCBI taxonomy): Eukaryota > Metazoa > Arthropoda > Malacostraca > Amphipoda > Hyalellidae > Hyalella > Hyalella azteca. The sequence continues at coordinate 14,390 of NW_025932318.1, read as the reverse complement.
CTAATCAAATCGAGCAAAAATTTGGATGTCTGCAATATTTTAAACTTCCAGGTTATTTGCGATGAATATTGTTAGAACATTCTAAGTTCGCTAATTTTTCACTCACCTCGCATCTCTACTTCCTTAAAAAAAGAATCTAAAATACGCAAAAAATCCCCCATTAAAGATTCTAAAATACGCAGATCTGAAGTACCGTGGGTGGAAGCTAACACCCTAAAGTCACTGTCAGAAACAGGGACATCACACTGCTTCCACCTGCGGTACTTCAGATCTGCGTATTTTAGAATCCTTGTACATTTTAAAACTTAGACCCAGTTTGAATCCAGCTTCTAGCTCCCATCCCCTTGAAATTGTGAATTGATAGTTTTTTGTTCACTGTCTTTTATTTGTAAATTCCGATTTTAATTTCGGTTCTGTGACTTTCAATTGTATGAATTTGTGATTTTTTTATATGAATTCTAGATTATACGAACTGACGATGGAGCTGGACTCCGAAACGTTTTCTACGAGAATATGAATTTGTGTTGAATTTTCTTTGCTTCTAAATTTTTAGTAAGCTTGCGTTTTAAGGAAACAATTGTCATAAAGATTCAGTTTAGTAGAGAGTCGAGGTGTAAGTGTAGAGGTAAGGCAATGATGGATTTATATATGTGAAGAACGAACAGGTTCGAGCAATTCCAGTCTGCGAACTTCCAGTCTCTTCCAGCTTTTATAACTGAATCACATAAACTAATCTGCTCTCTCCCATGTTTGATCCCGAAAATGGATAAGAATTGATTGTGAATAAGGACATTGCTGACCTCCAACACGAACCTCGCTCTGCCGACTAAACCAACAATCGCTGCTTTGAATAGAGTTCGAAACAAAAATGTCACGATTCACTCGGCGTCATCGTTATTAACATCTATACTACAATAATAATACTCACCATTTATGTACATGAAAAAAATTCTCATCTGATTACGTTTAAATATTAAAATTGTATCAAATACGTTAACCTTATAAAATAAAAAACTTATCTATCTTTAATTAAATGTATAAGTTCGCTCTTGGGTAAAAGGAACTTCAGGAATACGGTGATAAAACCACGCGATTTTCCGGCTCAATTATTCTTTTAAAATTCACTAAACCGGTTTCCCTTTATCCTTCTGCCGGTTCCTTTCTATACATCACTCGACATCACACCGCAGTCCCTAACTGCCTTGACCGCTATATAGGGTGTCCTTGTGGTAGTCCGAGGTATAGGATTCCTAGTGATAGTCAGAGCTTTAAGACGCTGACGAGAAGTGGAGTGAGGAATCCTTCAGTCCAACGCAGACGAGATCAAATTGTCGTGTGAGAGCGTTAGGTCAAATTAAATTTATTGCCAGCAGGACAGATTGACAGACCAGCTGATGTTACCGGCCTTTAGCATGGCAAGAATTTCGTTCGAACTGGAAATTGACCAAACGTGTGCAAGTTCGTCACCTGATGAATAACTGCGGGAAATTTTTCCCACCATAAATGAATTTTATTGTTCTTTGTTAATTTTTGTTGGTTTTCGTTTTAGTTCAGGTTGTATTCCGTTTTTGTATTCAGCTTCTTAATTTTATTAGGTAGTAGTTTCAGCTAGAGTTATTTAGTTGTTGGCCAGCAATCATTCCAGTCACTTAACCAATTCCTTGTTCATTCTCAGAACATAAATAGTCTTAATAGTTCAAATTTTTTTATTGTTCACTTTTGGATCAGTTATTCATTCACATCACAGCCCCAGCAGTTCTTTAAATTTTACCTATCTTCATGAAAGCTGTTTCACTATCGTTTTGTTGGAGTGAATGTGCTATTTTTTACTTAATTATATTTAATTTTATATTTAAAAATCTATATTTAATTACTCTATTTGAATTAATTAAAATAATATTTAAGTACTCTAGACAAATCAATAATTAATTTTTCAGGTATCAACTTTCATGTAAAGGTGCTCTGCAGTGTTGGCTGAGACACCAGTTTCCTCAGCTGTTATCAAGGTTTCCTTACATTTTTCTCGAATTTTCTAACGTCGAGTGTCCAACTGACCTTTCCTATTATAATTGTCCGCCTAGAGTGTATTATTTATGCTGCATTAGCACAGCATTAGCACAGAGACGCACGCAAATCTTAGAATTGTAATTTTGTCATTCAATCATTTGTCATTGTTGGAGCCATATTCGTGATTCCGTCTATGTCATATGGTAAATTATCCAATCATTTCTTCGCAATTTTGGCAAAACTGACCATTTAATACGACCGTCGGTATTCATGACTACTATCAAACTTTTACCAGAATTCCCTCACTATAAACTGTAGTATATAATTTAGAATGTCTTACGCTACTTTAATTAGGCGTTGGATCTTGAACAGAAGTATTCAACCAATATATGAAATAATTTGAATAAATTAAATCGATTCCATGTTTATATTTATTTTGTCCGATTGTGTTAGTAAATACCAATTCCTTACTGAACTAATAGGGAAGCACTAGTTTAAAACTTTTTGCATCCCTTCTACTTTTGTTATTTTTAAGTTATAACAGGGTAATTTTCACTGAGGCAGTAAGTAAAATACTTTGTTTCAAATAATCAAAGAAGCTGTGGATATTCCTACAGTGAAATAGGCGATCATTCACTGGCAGCCAGCAGCATGAGCTTATATATTGCATTATAGGCACTAAACCAAACAGGCTGCATGCATTCAAACACCTCCGGCAATAAACCCAAAGGGCATCGGTCGTCGAAGCTCAAACAAGAACAAAGCTGCTAGGCTGTGATATCCTTTTCCCTTAAAATTAATGGGCCGACGAGAAATAAATGGTGACCAATCATTGAATCCTAAATGGTGAATAAAATTCGCAATTCAGTTTCATATTCTAAGAGCAAAAATTATTTCGTATTATTATAGAATAAACACGTGAAGTATTCAATCTAAAATAACTCTAATTGCATAGTGGACATTTCTTATTTGTTTGTACATCTATTCTCTGTGTGGGGGAGGCGAAAAACGCCGAAGATTAATTTGTGCCTACATAAACGGACGAATTGCAAAAGACATTCCTAGAGGTCACAATGGATGTACAGAAAACTCCTAATCGTCTCCACAGTGTAATGTCTGGAGTGGCACAATTACTTGAATTTCTTATCCAAAATGACAACAATTTGATTCATATTTGGTGAATTTTTACTATTTTGGTCAACCAAAGAAAATAGGACTTAAGTTTCAATCATTTATTTCAGCTCATGTATGGCATTCAGTGACATGAAAATATACGACAAATTGTATATTAATGCTGTTCGAACAAAATCCCTTCAGTTTCAGCATGGAAATAATGCGGAAATTAAATTTGCCGTTGGTCTGGGAGCTGTGACTCGAATGATACGAGACTTTTTTTTCACGCATACGTATATAGGGCTAAAATTTCTAACTCAAATTGGAAATTATTGACGGTGCTCCACTGATAAATAAAATAGGCCCAAAGTTTGGCCACTAATGATGCATATAAAAATTTCAACAACATAATTCATTCTCTGTGAGGAACGATAAAAAAATAGCAAAATTTGTTGAACTTTGGTGGGTCTTTATTTGATTAAACTTCTAATTTCGAATCATGGTTCGTTATGTAAAAATCTCTATTACGAACTTGTAATTAATTTCATTAAGAATCATTTCTAACTATTCATTATGAAATTAATGCTTAAAAAACAAATGATAGACGAATAACCAACGATAACAATTAATTTGAGCAGTAGATAATTTAAACTAAAAGGGAAAATTATAAATATTCTTATCCCTAGTTTTTTACCTCTGGAGCATCTATGGTTGATAGTTAAGTATAAAACAAAACACTTCCAAGTTGTTAAAAAATCTAAACTCTGCTGTTAAAAACTAAAACAAATCGATAGAAAATTTTGCCATGCAACTACTGAGTCAACTAAAATTATACATCCAAAAATTGTAAATCCCACTAAAGTAAAAAAAATATCCCTGAAAAGTTAACCACAAAATTGAAATGTTTCATTTGAAAGCTCATGCTTCAGTATTGATTTAGGAGCTCAACGATATCTTGGTAAACTAGAGTCTTAGCTTTCTTAGAGAAAATAAAGTCCACATGATCGAAAGACTCGCTGTTGACGCGGTAACTCCTTTTGAATCCTGGTACGGTTTCCTCAAGCATCCGGACGTCCTGAAAACAGGAATAAGTTATTATCTCTGAACAAAAGAATACAATATTTGTGTACGATTTAGCTATATTCCACAGTTAGTATTTTGTTGTATTTTCTGATAGGGTGCATGGTTTGCTCTTTAGCCAGCACCACAACTTGAAACACAGAAATTTGAGTAAATAAACAACTCTAAACTGAACAAACTCTTTGTGGTTATGACTCTCAATTCAATTTAAAAGTTCATTAGCTTTCAAATCCACGAATATATGCTACTAGTATGTAAATAAATATACAAATTTCATAATTTGTTATATAGTTATCCAAAAATTGGTTTCGGTCGTTATTTAACTTTCGTTCGATATTTTCTTTTTTCGTCAAGGTATTTCTCCACCATCACGAATCTTGTAGAAATAATTTTTGGTGGGAAAGGGCTACATACAATCAATAATAAAATGGAGTATCTAAACAACTTTACACCTTATTTGAAAGTACGTGTCCACTTAAAAATTTTATTCATTAATTATAACGGGAAGTTGGGTATCAAATAATCTTTTTATCGATAACAATTTGTATATTTAGGGTAGAGCCCTTCATTTAGACACGTTTGGCTAGAAATAATGCCAGTTTTATTGAGAACTTCTTTTGAGTTTAATTTCTCAAGCTTTCTGATAAAAGGTAATATAATAGGGTCAACAAGTCTTAAAATTTGTCCAAATGGAAGGTTATGTAAATCCTGTGTCGCGTATCGCTCATCACTGAGCATCATCAGGCAATAAGTTCAAGCAGCTTAGTAGACGACGTGCTTATTGTATCTTTTATCAGAAAGCTTGAGAAATTAAACTCAAAAGAAATTCTCAATAAAACTGGCATTATTTTTAACCAAACATCGATAACAGTATAAATTGATAATTATTATTATCACTATTTTATATCATTATCAAGTGAAGTATCCGCTTCATTCATTTTTTAAGTTAATAATTACGCTTGGTTAATCATAATCCACCTTGGCATTTATGAAACGGTCATTTTCTGCCCAGTAGAGCGCCACGGGGCAAGGTATCCTGGATACGTTGTATGCCGGGGGCGTGACATGGCCGTAGCGACGCCGGTTCTCCGCCTCTCCGAAGTCAAACTTACGTAACTCAATGTCTGCCCATCCGGATATTATGCATTATACAGCAATATTGCACTCATATCTGATTTAGATGCTCAATTTAGAACGCATTTGTGTCGTTAAATTACACTGTAGCGGTCCGACTTTCTGTCGTACGCGCTCTTCTTCTTTCTTTCCGACGCATTACTCGGAGCTGAAATTGGACATGAGCTGGAGTTGGCTCACTCTCGATTGAGCCGCCTGCCAGGACGGGCGTGGGAGGACACAGTTGTTTGTCGGCAGGGATATACCTTTGATGGACCTACGATGCTGCCGCCAAGCGTTCATTTGAAACCAAGTTCTTGTATTTTGTCTACTTCATTCGTCTGCCATGGACGGGTGCGGCTGCAGGCAATCGGAGCTAAAGTGCCAGTCTCAAGACGGTAACGCTACCGGCACTGTACGTCGCCAGGACTTGGTCGAAGATTTGAATATTTCTCTCCTACCGGTTGAACAGCGTAGAAGGAAGCTGCAACTTGTTGGCAACGTTGGACAAGAGCCCCGTTGTAATCTCGGCAAGCAATGCGCTCCTCCGCTAGATTCCCACACTTTGATTTGACTTGTCTATCTTCGCGGAACTGTCTTCCTCTCGGCGACAACACCGATGACCTTGCGGATGGACCCAGCCAAATTTAATTTTCTTCAATGTTTAACCATTCGTTTACCGTCTGATAGCTACCTAAGATTATTACTGATGTACTTCTCATGGATTCGCTTGTTCATTTTTATACATTGTTCATTAAATATATAGTTCATGCTTTCATTTATATAGTTTGTTCATTCTTTCTAACTATCCCGTTGGGGTAGCCCATATGTGTTGCCCCCTCTCCCGCAACAACACTATGCGGGTTCAAATTACACAAATTTTAGGCACTATGTAATTCCAACTAATTTTAATCATAAATTAATCGCTTAATATTTTCAGTACTACATAGAACTTCTCACAGCTTAGAGATCGCATCATCAAGTCACTTAAGGGGCGTCTACCCTCCAGAAAAACTTCCACATTTACTAACGGATCTTTCTGAAACTTCACGCATATATGTAAAACCGAAATACAAGCAGATTTTGTTCGTAAAATTTTTTCGGAAAAATTAATAAAAAACGTGAAATTCATAGAAAATGGACAAAAAATATAACTCAGTACTCACTGCAGTGAGTGACAGAGAGCGCATTTTCTCGTCGACGAAAACTTGAGGTCACGGACGGACGGACAGACGGACAGACGAACGGACGGACAGACAGACTGACGGACATGGCAAGCACAATAGTGCATTTTTTCCATAAATGAGAAAATGCGCTAAAAAGGGGGTACTTTAAAAATCTATCTCCTCCTACAATTTTCAAGCTACAGCATTGAAAAATATAAAATTCGATTTTTAAAGACCATACCAATCCGTTTTCTTCTAATTTTCTTCGGATTTTTCCCCCTCTTCCCCATTTTGAATCCAACGTATGCACAAATCTAAAAATGGCTTTGTTACTCGATAGGTATGGTCTTTACGAATCGAATGGTATATGTCTCATCGTGGTAGCCTCAAAACTGTAGGAGGAGATAGGTTTGCAGTGACAATAAGTTAAAACTTTTCAGAAGAGCGCGACAAAGTCCCGCGCGTATCGCAATAGGCACTCAATGAAGCAAGAATTCGAAACTAAACGTTACTGGAGCTTGATTCCAGTCAAGGATGGTGGGAGCGACTGCATGCACATCTCCTCATATGACGCCAGGCGGGTAACTAAGGTGCACCTCAAGCAGACACTCCATTTATAGTGCTCGCAGCGAATTTCCTCCTATCTTATTTGTTAAAGAATTCACCCACCTGTCATGATCTGTCGTGAACGCATAAATCAACGTACAGAGATGGTAATGGTACCGTTGGATAGGGCAGAATGTCAGCTTTAAGATGAGACTAAAAACTGGAAAAGTCAAATCGAAAACTTTAGGGTAGACGCCCCCTTTAAGTTCAATATTTTTTCTGCAAAATAATTATCATTCAGGATTTGGATGTACTTGATTAGTGTCAAACATTTGCTGATATTATCACAATTAGCACTCATGAACTTTTGTTCAACTACTAAATTGATTTACTAAATCATTAAAAATGTCTTAAATCTCACCTGCTGGTTGTGCTCCGTGAGAAAACATCCTGGCGGATGTACCTTCGAAGAAGTTTGCGAGGTGAACCGGCATTATTTCCTATTAAAAATGATCGGTAACCAAGAAATTTTAATTGCTCACAAACAACTTCAACATCACAAATAAAATTTAGTACATGTTATGAACCATATTTATTTAAGATTGCATATGAGAGCTTGTTATAATTTATGCTTCCGTAAGATTTCTGATATGAAAGACTTAAAATATTTTGGTAAATAGAGCGAATGAGAAAATGTTATTTATCTCTCAAAAAATAACACTAGAAATTTTCATTCAACTTATGTTGAAACTTAGAGAGTTTCAACTACTTTAACTGTTTTAAATTTAGATTTCTGGAAAATTACCTCGTCGCCAACGAAAGTTCTTTCCTCGGCAGCTGAAGCAAGAATATTATTGAAAATACTCTGCCCAGGAAATCCTCCTTTGAAAAACGTAGGTACAACGTAAATGAGGGCAAGATTGCGTGGAAGTATTTCATAAATGCCAATTTTCTCCAGTAGTCTCTGGAATGTTAAAAAAAAAACATTTCAACCTATAATATGATTTGAAGTTCAATATAGGCTAATTCAAAATTGTTTTTGTTTTATTTATTTCAGTCGGTAGTGAAGAAGATAATATTGTTGTGCGTGTATGTTCTATTCCGAAAATAGGAAATGCATTAAAGTTTAAGTTCTATGAAGTGAACGTCAGATTAGCAACATAAGACTAACTGAGAATTGTGAACGCCTGAAACAATAAGAAATAGTGCGAGGAATTGTGAACGCCTGTAAGTTTCTTCGTCATGTGTCACGCAGTAGATGATATAAAATAATATATGAGATAAGATGGAATATGACAAATCTTCATTTGACATAACATATACCTTGCTGAGAATTAACTGGAAATTCTCCAACATAATAATTAACACTTCGTTTACTCACCCAGAGTTGCAAAAAAATCTTGACTGGTGAAGAAGAATCCAGCACTGGCGATACTGACGATATGCTCAATCTTAAATAAAAATGATCATCGTAAAGCGTTTGCTGTAATTCGATTTTATTCCAAATCTCAGGCTTGAACTAAGAGAGAAGATAAGTCTCGAGAAAATCTTCAAATAAGACTGGTCAATAGAGAAAATGTTTCTGAGATCATTTTGTATGGTCTGGAAAGTATTTCTGGTGCTGATTTATAAACTGGCATTGTTTTTTCTTTAGCACGTCCAGCTTTTGATATATTGGCATTTTGATGCATGATCTTTGTAACACAAATGTCTGTATATATAATTTCGTATTTAATCAAAGTGATCCCTTTAAATTAAATTATATTACTTCTCATCAATTACTTCCATATGTATTACTTGTAGAATACATCTAAATATGTCTGTGGTGATTGTGACTATTTAGGACCTAATGCAAGAACAAACAAACTATACCTATGAAAATAATTAACTTTTTATATATGTTATACACAAATAAACATAAAATGACGCTCTAGTTCGATGTACAATCATATTAAGTTTCTGCTTCAGAAGAACAACGAAGACCTCAAATAGTTATTGAGTTTACATATGATCAAAAGTATACATAACACTCAAAAGTGCTCACCTTGTCTTATAGGAGCTACATCAGAAGTGTTCGTGTTAACTTGCTGTGCCGTTTGTAGGACCAGTTATACCAGCTAATTACCATAAATATTTGCTTAAATAGAAATATTTCAAGAACTAGACGTGCTTGAGAGAAAGACTGTTTTGAAATCAGCTGGCGAAATGCTTTCCAGCTCAAACAAAATGATTTCAGAAAAATTTTCTCCTCTGACCAGTGTAATTATATATACGTATTTAATTATCAAAAATATTTAACAAAAGAATGCGATTATTCAAAAAAGAGAATGCTAGAGAATTAAAACATGTTAGATAATTAAAAATAGTTTCGAAATCTGCTGTGGAAATGTTGTACAAGTATAACCTACAAAAAAGATATCAGAACAATGTTTACAATTATTTTCACTGACCAGTGTAATATGATTCATTTCTATTAAACTTTTTCCCTATTTTGCGATCTCAAAATTGATTAAGATCAATAGTATTAAATCAATTGTTTTGTTAGTCATATTATATCATAATTTCTATTGAATTTCTCAATTTCTATATATTAAATCTTAATTTCTATTATTTCACCTTTTCAGCTACCGTTCTGTTGGTGGCTGTCATTAAACCAATGATTCCACCTAGGGAATAGCCGAGGAACATCACCTGTCTATGGCCTGTCTGTGTGATGATGTGGTCAATCATTGCTGGCACGTCATATTCACTCATTTCATCCCGACTGAAATTTAAAGTCAAAACAAAGTCAAGATATATCTTGCACTGTTCTGGTCCCATTATACCTGGGTGCAAACGAACACACATATGAAGTTACATTACTGATTATTATGCAAATAAGTCGCAAACTTATTCAATTCTAATATTTAAATTTTGTAAACCTAAAATTCGCAGTAATAAAGATTCATGATATTGCGCGGTCAATAGTGGCGCTACCTGAAATGCCAGAAGCTTTTGTCAGAGTCCGGATTAAGACTTGTATGGTTGCGGTTGTAGGTGTTGCCTCGAAAGTTGCCAAGCCACACATCGTAGCCTGCATCGGCCAAGATGTAACCTGAAATGGCATAGAGGAAATGGTAGTTAAAAAGCGCGGTATTTGTATCTTGTGATATGCGGGTGAGAGGGATATCCCAGTCGAATTTTATATTCCATTTAGGGTCGCCCCGGGTTTCATCGACTCGGCTAGAGGTGAATCAGGTGCGAATAGGCAATCTACCCTATTAGCCTGGAAATTAAGAGTTTATTGCGTGGGTCGATTGCACGATGGGCCGAATATGCGTAACATAACAAAAAAGTGCAGCTGGCGAGGCTGTCTCATGTCAGACGCTAGTATTTGAGCGAACCATGACCATCACCCGCTCATGGAATGGCATCGATGTATGTACACGCGCACGTTTGTTAAGGCATACAATGATGCGAAATGAGAATTGACTTTACCAATTTCTTGAGCTTACGTAGTAGCTAGATGGTGATTTAATTAATTACAGGACAAAAATATCTTAATTTATTTCTCAATATTTAAAAACCACAGACTGCTTGAAGGAATGGAATTTGAATTAGGGGTGCAAGAAAGAAGAATACTTGACTTGATAAGTACGTGACAGTATAACATTAATGCTTTTGGCTCCATGAGATAAATTTCAAGTCCTTATCATAACATACATAATTAATATGTAAGCTGTTAATTGGCAGAAAAAGCTGCAGATGAACGTTCGATTTTGCATAAAAGGCCTAGAAGTTTTTTATAAAATATTCAGGTCGCTATTATTTGGGATGAAACTGCTTGATATTGTGATGACAGTGCACTGCCTGATGACAGGCATTAAACAATGTACCTTCGGTTATTTTAAACAAGGTCTGCAAACTTTCAATATTTTCAGGTGAAGTTTACAATATTGTATCATATTGTGGCGCGGATCACATAATTCCTTCAGTGAATTATGATCGTTTTATTTTTTTGCGGTTACTGGGTGTTACTGGGCGTGAGTGTAAACACAATATCCAACTGTGCTCAGGCTCCTGACTACTATTTGAACGAATTAAAGAAAGTTCAGTCATTAATTTGAATAAAATCGATGACATGAGCTGGTCAATGCTTTACGGTTCTTGTTCTTCATAGTTACTTTATCATGTTCAAAGGGCAAAATTTGATGCTTGACTTGTTATATGTTTAAATATTTTCACTGTTTAGCGTGATGCAGCTAGCTGGAGTGAGTGAGTGGACGCGTACAAGACGCTACACGTTCGTTTGCCTTGCCGGCGGCAGTTCGCTAGTGACTCTAGTAATGATCACATGTTGAACAGCAAACGTTGCTCATTTCAGTCTTGTAATCGTAGTGTGAAAGTCAACTTGTGAAGTATTTGACTTGAAAATAATAGATTTTAAAAGCTGAGCATTATTAGAAACTACAAATTTCTTAGTTTTCCTGTGCAATGGTTCTTTGAGTGGAGTTCATTGAAAAACGCGACACTGACCCGGCAATACGTGAATAGTCGGTGTGGCGCCATGATGATGGTCTGCTAGACAACTCAGTTGAACTTCAAAGATTTTGGAGCTGGCAGCAATGCAAATTTTTAACTTGAGGTATATGCAGGTTTGAGCGTATTATTTTAGCTGCTTGTGTCCATATAATTTAGGTTCTAATTACTAATTCGTCAAGTTCGAAAGCTGGATCCATATGTCGAAATGTAAGTTCAGTCAAGAGTTCGACTGCACGGTTGGGTTTAGTCTTCACCAAGCAGGCAGTCAGTCACCTAGCCGCTGCAAGAGAAACACGTACAAACATGCATACAAATCGCAGTCGTATCTCGTAAGTAACCAAGTGGCTCTCTCACTATAATTACATGTTTTTTTTTCGTTGTATCATCCGGTTTGGTACCAGAGTGAAATCGAAGTGCTACGAATAGGGTTATTTTCGATGAATTACAAGTTATTAGAGTATAAATTTCTAAACTTCCCATTGAACATGGCAATGTTAGGATGGTCACAAGTTCCAACAGGAATTTCGTAGGTAGCAATTGATCTCTTCTTCTTCACAAGTTGATGCAACCAGTGTAGGCAGAATTTTATAGACTCGTGCAAAGTCATCTCGCCCTGAATTGCATTACCTCTAACAATTAATTAAATTTTATGTACTTCGTACCTGGAAACACAGGAATTAGCTACCATATTGAATTTGCACTATGTTTAAATGGTTTCAATTGAGCCCTGTAGATACACTAGGCTGTTGTTTGTAAATATTTTGGGAGAAATTTGAGGACTGATTTAAGTGTTTATTTCGGAAGAATTGTAAACAATATATGTGATTGTTTTGTGATGGTGAGTATGGGAGAAGGTTTAATACTGGTTAAGGTGAGAGAATATTTTGCATTGCCGTCTGCATACCTAATACCATTTTGCATACCCGCAATAGGTAGGAATGTTTGGTACGGTTGAATGTGCTAGAATGTTTAGTACATGGATAATGTGGAATAATATTGAGCAGTGTTGAATATTGTAGAAGGTTGAATGTTGAGTGCAAATGAATGTTGAAGGATGAATAATTGTTCTGGCTATGCCAGAGCTCGAAATCAAGCTAAAAAAGTTTGTCGCACTGCAGTGAAAAACTTTGAAAAAAAATATTGCTAAAAATGCCAAAAAGAATCCGAAAGCCTTCTTTTTGTACGCTAGTTCGAAGTGTAAGTCAAAGGACGGTATATCTGATTTGAAAGTAGACCAACGAAAGATTTCCTCTGATGAGGGCAAGGCTAACGTTNGTATGAACGCGTTCAAGAACAGACTAGATAAAGCTATGGAAAAATATATGTTCAGATTTGAAATGCCTAGCTCCTTATCGAACCCGGTGGAAGTCTAGTAGCTTCTTCAAACTATCGCCAGTCATGAAAAGATCCGGTCAAATGACACGAGTTTAGATTCTATGAACAAGGCACGAAATGGAAAAGAATCGGCGACAGGCCACATCAGGCCTACACTTCAGAGCCGACATCACTATGTTATGTGGGAGAATCTCGAGTGCTGGTGAATATTAGAGATTGTTTTGTTTGGGCAATGTGGTAGAATTATGCATTCTGGTAAATATTATAGAATGTTGTGGGTAATGTCTAAGGTGGGGTTGAAAGTTATATTATTTGCAATTATTCCTGGTTAAAATTCGTGTTTCCTTGCCATTTGCTTGATTGTGCAACGGTGATGCATTTTTTATGTTTCCGTCTAGTCTGCACGACTAGATTCGGTATATACGGTACTATATACGGTATATAAAGCGTACAGCGATTCAAATACCTCATCCTTTTCCCACATTATATGAGGGATCAAATGCCCCCTCTCTTGCCCCAATTGGGGAAGAAGGAAGGAGGCATTTTTAGGGCACTTTACAGATTCGGCCGTGTCTATGCCGAAGCTATCAGTTGCCAAATGCGCGCGCCCCACGAACGCTCCAAGCTCGCTCGGTCTGTGACCAGATTCTAATCGGACGCTTATTTCGCTCGTACAACCAGTGCACAAAGTGGAAATAGAGCCGCTAATTTACGCGCTGGGCGAGCTAAAGACGTCAGAATCTAACCACCCTTAAAATTCTGATAGGGTTTATTTCATTTTTCCTTTTTTTACCGATATATCGCATCCCTCGTCTCTACAGCTAGTAACTTTATTCAAAAATGATGTGCCGTTTTGCATCGATCTAAAAAGTTTGCACCGTATTGATTTGATAGGAGTTCAACAAATATGCATGCCAAAAATGACATATTTAAACAGATAGGCTGTATATCCGTTGTATTATTGTATACAATTCCTAATTAACGCAATAAACTAACGCATTAAATTCCCTGAATTAGAGCAAACTCCGTTTTAGGCTGTTTGCTTTGAACATTTGAAAGCTCTATTTGATCTTTGGATTGTTTCTTCCTCGAATTTAATCGTAGCGATAAAGAAAAAGGAAGAAAGCGGCCTTTGGCAGCTTTTCTACCGTTGACCTTGAGTGGTGCAGCAGCCAGCCGCGGCAGCGTGCATGGCTTCAATCTTCGCTACGCTGTAGTCCGTGCAACTACGCAGCTCCTCTAGTGTCTGCTTTGCATCACATATACAGTCGTACGAACAAGTGAGTTTTAGGACACATACTTCTGCAATTATCATTTGATAATTGTAAGGCTTTATTAGCCTTATATATTGCTATGTGTTAAATAAGTGACCAGTTCTAATAACTGTTTACCAGTTCGCGAGTGCAGTGTTTGATTTTGCGCTTGTAAGCGAGAGGCGCCGGGCGTCAGCCAGGCTGACTCACGCTGCGCGTGACTCAGTGCTCCGGACTCAGTGAGGCGCCGGGCGTC